>NC_090055.1:18576115-18691115 GCF_038355195.1 Osmerus mordax
GCTCTGGATAAGAGCGTCTGCTAAATGACTAAGTGTAAATGTACTTCTTCCTCTTTCTCTCTCTGATTTACAATAATCATGGTAGAGTAGGTAAGATTTAAAGCCTTCATGTAACATGTTTGCCTTCTAATTGGTTTCCTTCATCTGCAATGTTATTAAATATCTATTTTGTTTAACCTTACTTTGACCTTTCATGCTTTGATCAAACTCAGAGTCAAATAACTGCAATTCCAGCAGTTGTGGTTAATGTTAATACACTTCTTAGTTTACCCCTCTTTCATTAAACCTGGGGGAATAGTTTTGGTTGTTTGGCCAATATTAAACCCCCTACAAACGCATACAATGTACTGCATGGCTGTCCTCAAAAGTGCAGTATAAGAGAATCTGCACGGTATGTAAACATTACAGTCTCACGAAGCAAACACGACAAATGTTTATTGTCAACGTGCTATAGTCTCACGATTGGACTGCATGTACTATCTGTCTGTGTCACACAAAAAGCCTTGTCCAATTTCAAACGGTGTATTGATGACGAAAGGAAGAGAGAGAGAGAGAGGACGAGAGAGGACGAGAGAGAGAAAGAGAGAGAGAGAGAGGTCACAGTACACAACAGTACACCATGAAAATCCCTGTTACGATTAAACTTTGTAATCCCCTTTCTATGGATAATTTCACTATAACAGATAAGAGATTAGACTGGACAGGACAAGGCACCAAGGGATTCTGGAGCACCAGGGCCTGTTCTATTGTTCTGCCCACTGAGGAACATAATCTTTCATGCCCAACTCAATTTCCATCGCGGTGCCTTTAATACTCTTACAGTATTTCAGAGGGGGTTGGGGCGATTTACCTAAACTACTTATTGGAATACAGAGGCCAGGCTCTCGTCGTTTTCTATGTACTGTTTAATCTTACCTGGGATTACACCGTCCATAATAATCAAAACCATTTGCATGAACATTTTACCTCAGTGTAGTTTTTTTTTTTATCATTGCGTCCTACTGCGTGAGCTGGGTGTTGAAAGAGAGAGGTTCTTTTATTTTTGATTGTTTTGGCTGTGATCACTTCTGCACAAAGCGTTCCTTTAGATATTACAGTCCAACTCTTCAAAACCAGAGTTGATGTTCCCCCCTGTGCTCTTCTTCTTCTGTTGAAAAGAGGCGTTTATAGTGCTGTCGTGTTTAGGTTCACGGCTTGTCATGTCTGTCATAGTGTTGTATACATGAAGGAGCCCCACTTTCCACCTTCCAGAACAATCCCTTCACCCGGCAGATCACCGTCAGAATCGAACGCTCAAATTGAGCTTGACTTACTTGTGAAACATCCATTCACACGGAGGCAGTTTTCTGTTGCTGTGAATGTCTACGCTCAACAGAGGATGACAGTCACACTCACACCCCCTAACTGATCCTAAATTAGACGCTTGGCGACTCTCTGCGCTTCTGTGAGTTTGCAGATCAACACCAAGCCATATAGTCTTCTCATCATAATCAATTGGACCACGAGGACATACTATCCTCAAGGCTGCACGTTGAAAGAGGGTGCTTGCAGCCCATCCCTACCTCCTGAAACATAATACTTGTTCTGTGTCTTTGGACACTTCTCCGGGTTTGCACAGGTGGGACCGTTTGACTTGAGTAGGTAAAACAAAACAGATCTAGGGCTCCATGCTTGAGAAGAAAAAGACTTCAGAGATGCTCGACGGAACTAAGGAAACCCTTGTTTGTACCTGTCGGTAGCCTACCAGCAAGTGTGCGTCGTCACAAACACAATGCTGTAGTCATTCTGTGGATAGTTTTGTTTGTGAGGCAAGTGGGTGGCAATTAATAACGTGAGTTTGTCAATTACAACTTGAATGCCAGCAAAGGAGTGCTTTGAGGAAATAATGTGTTTGCAATGCGATGACTGAAATCATTTAGTGTCTAATTGCCTGTGAAAGCCAGTTCATGCATAATTGTTTTATTTGTGACGATGATGATGATTACTTGACGTGTACAGTCTCTGCTCACTCTAATTTGTGCTGAGAATAGGGAAGATCAGGACAAATGAGCTAGAAGAGGAAAATCACCTTTCATAACCTGCTGTCTCTCTCTCTCTTTCTCTCTCTCTCTCTCTCTCTCTCTCTCTCTCTCTCTCTCTCTCTCTCTCTCTCTCTCTCTCTCCCTGTATTTCTCTCTCTCTCTCCCTCTCTGTATTCTCTTTCCCTCCCTCCCGCTCTCTCTCTCCCTCTCTCTCTCTCTTTCTCCTTATATATCTCTCTCCCTCCCTGTATCCCTCTCTCTCCCTCCCTGTATCTCTCTCTCTCCCTCTCTCTCCCTCCCTGTAAATCAAGGTTACTGTACATAACACATACATGTACATCCTCATACATGCAGTACATTGCATATTACAGTTTTTCTCAGTTGCTAACACACAAAAAGACCCAATTTGGCACTACTTCACTCTCTCTTATCTGCATTAGACTCTGACTTTCCTTCTTTACACTGATGTCAATTACACATAATCTTGTTGTCAAAACACGACACACAATGTTCAGTTGTTGCACACACTTCTCAAGTAAAATCTCAAAGCATCAACCTACAACACACAAATATTCAAATCTCTAAACACTTAGGTCTGGTGAGCCATTTGCAATCAGGACTGCAGCATAAAAGTGCCTTGAGCCTCTGTTTTCTTTGGTGAACAATGGAGAACTTTGAAGAGATTGACAACCAGAGAAGGAGAGGGGTAAGAGTGAGAGGAGGAAGAGGACAAGAAGGATCAGGTAGAGGAGTAGGAGGACAGAGAGAAGGAAGAGGAGGAGGAAGAGGAGGAGGAAGAGGACAAGGATGAAAAGGAGGACAATGAAGAGGAGGAGGAGGAGGACGGTAGTCTCTAATGAGATTCGGGCCACTGTGGTAGACCATGTGCTCAACCAGCAAAGTTTTTGCTTTTTGTGTGTTAACAATTGTGAAAAACTGTAAACCGGAACACAGACCGCATCAAGGAGTGTGGATGAGGCCCTGTGTGTCAAGTTTAGCATTTTGTGTGTGAGGTTTTGAGTTTTGTGTGTGCAGTTTAGAGAAAGACGTTATTGTTTTGAGAAACAAAAGTCTGTGTTTCAGCCAGATGGCAACATTTGTATTTGTGTGTTGGATGTGCATTTGAAGTTGTGTTGTAGAGTTAGACTCATCTGGACAGTACAGTGTGTCAAGCGTCATACAGAGACTGTTTCCGGGTTAGAGGTTAGAGAGATTTACGCCATGGCAACAGAGCAGAAGCTGGAATGTGCTGACTACCATAGATATATGATTTTGAAACGGTTTGGTTTGTTATCAACGTCAGAGATGTCGTTATGCCACTGGATACTTATGAATAATTATGTTTTTTTTAGAATGGAATAGAATGGAAGTATGCAGTGGCATAACGACATCTCTGACGTTGATAACAAACCAAACCGTTTCAAAATCTTTTGAAAATGTAGCAAGTTATGGTCATTTAAAAAGTACATGTAGCATCAACACAATGTTATGGGTAAGCGAGTTGACAGTAGCAAGATGGCCGCCATGTGCGGACGTTCGACTCCGTTGTCGAGCAACGCGGACAACGGACATTTTTTTCTACCTTTTATATATCTATGCTGACTACTGCCAGTCCACAAGACCACTTCCTTGCATGTATCATTTTGTTTCCATCAGATTGTGAGGGGCTCCTTGTCACTCCTGAGGCTAACTAACATGACGCTAGCTCGATCGCTGGCACATTGCCATCCAATGCAAATCATCTCATTAAAGGCAATGCGGGAAGGAATCTGTGGGGACATTGTGTGTCATTAATGAGCAATTAAGCTGTTCTGAATGAGATCTTGTGAGTCACAGTCCACACAGACTGACCTAATAGAAAGCTTGACGTGTGCCAGGAACTGTAAGTGGCCGAGCCACCTGCACAAGGCTGCCTGAAGTCCAACCCAGCTCCAGCCCTCTTGTTAGTCTAATTACAGCGTTAAATTGCAGATTAATTAATGGAAAAACACGTCCAAGGCCACGAAAGTCCATTACCGCGCATTTGCCGTTCGGTATCAGGCGATAATTAAAAGAAACATTCAGATGCACGCAGAGGACAAACGCCCAATGACAGGTTGTTAGGAGATGCAGTGACTGGGAGGAAAGGTATTTGGGTTATGATGGATGCGCAGAGCAGCTTGGAGATCAAACGCATGTTATTTACTCTGGAACATTCCATCCCCAATGTTCCATTCAGAATGGGAGGATTCTACCAGCTGTTTGATAGAAATCCAACCCTACACTCAAGTGCGTCGTCTCCTTTCGTTATAAAAAAGAGGACAACTTCTATAGAAAGACCTGATAGATAACACGTTTCTGTACGCTTCCAGATCCCCACAGCATCTAGAGAAGCCGTGATGGAGGCAAAAGAAACCGATTCCTGTGTTGATGTTTGCCCCCCTCGCACTGCAGGGGGTTCCATCTGGGAGCAGGTTGTTATTGCGTGTTCCGCGGGGTAGCATCGTAACAATCTAATGGATATATCTGAAACGTCCACTTTTGTTGCAACTAACTATGCACACAACTTTGCTAGGGGTCAGGAACTGTCCCAGCTGCTACACTTAATCTAACGCTTAGGTCAATCAGTATTAAATTAACTTAAAGACTAGAACTAGGTCATATTTGTCTTGAAAAGAATGCGCATTTGGTGCTTCAGATGTGCAACATTCAACTGCTTTATGAGTCTTAAAACACCTACGGAAGCAGAAAGGTTTTATCTGAGTGTCAAACTACTGCTGTAGTACTTATTGTACTGTGTACTGTACCTTGACTGCTGTGCTATAGTCTGTTATTATTTCATTGCAGGCTTCTCTGTTCTGGAAAATGCGTGACGCTAAACGTATTAGAAGAAAATACATGCGTTCTGTATGTTACAATATTCTAATTCCTCATTATGTAGCCTTCATTCCAGACAGTTTCTTATTTTAAAAAGATGATTAAACAGCAAGCCGACACGTCTCAGTAAAAAAATCATCTATTTCACACTTCATTTTCACATAGCCTTGTGGTATGCATGATGGATGTGTTGACTTACAAAATAGTTTTTCTGAAAGTTACTTTTTAATAAACTGAAATGTTTCAGAGAGCTCATGATGAATAACAACATATTAAGAGTCTGTACAACGCACTGACTAGAAGCATGAAAATAGATGACTCAACTGTTTCTTTGTCTAACACATAAGAGGTTAGCACAAAGCAATTCGATCTCTATCTCGTCCACAGACATGCACACACACACACACACACGCACACACACTGACTAATCGACGAGTCGTATTCATTTTCCTACACGTACTATTTACTATTAACTTGAGAAAATTAACTACAGAAATAGAATTACATCTAAGATGTTTACTTCTGTTACTGTCATGTTCTTCAACTAACAAAAGCCTCTCAATTCACTTTCAATTTCCTTCAAGCAGGTCTATAAGAAGTCTGTTTTCTGCGTATTGAAATATGTCGTTAACATTATGGGAAGCAAGACTGTGGTGCCTGCAGAGTTATGAGTACAGTACGAGAGCTCCAGATTAAGTTTCTCTCCTCAAACCCAGCTTTCTCCTGTCAGTCAACGCTTAGTAATGAATCCATCCCTGACTCTGAATGTGAAGATTGAGCGGAGCCCTCCTAAGGGACTTGGAGAGATTCTCAGAATGAACATTGTGGGCGTACAAATATGGCAGTGTGAGGGATCTTCCGTGACCCAGGAGCCTGACGTCTCCTCGCAGACGTCTGCACGCCTGTTCCAACTAAACCTGGCTCCACACCACTCTGTAATAGGCCTTATCTGCCAGAAGGATTAGTGTTCAACAGAGAAAAAGCAGCATTTAGCCACGGTCAGCTGAGAAGGCCTTAGAAAGCAGTGTGTTCCACATCACCCTGGGTGATCTCTCAACCAATAGAGGGAAAGGTAGGGTTTGAAAAAAAGATAATCTGGAAGATCACAGCCCAAGTGGTGATATTCACCAGAAATTCTCCCGCCAAAAGATTTGGATGATAGCATCTGCTAAATGTACAACATCTAGATGTGAAAGAGTTCAGTCAATGGGCCGGCTTTGAGCGTTGGCCGTGATGACACCAGTGTGCGATAATGTGGGGGTGACGCGGATCAGGCCTGGAGGAAAAGTCGGAAGAAATGCTCTGTAATGCTGGCTCGCAATAGCAAAACTATGTTAAGTTCTGGATCAGGAGTCATGGGTGAAAAGATGTTGACCAACTGCCTGTGAGATTTGTTAGGTGGACCTTAAGATGCTCATAGACCCAAGAGCTGGTAATATTATAGCTTCTGCTCCAACCTTTTTACAGGCGAGGCTTTGACATAGATCAATGGCTCACCTCCTGTTCCACTTCAAAGGGTTCTCTGCTATTACAGTAACTGCCATCTTGGGGTAATTTGGCGGAATCTTTGGAAAATGACACAGTGAAAAATCCCGGTGTTTGAAACGTCTTTTCTTGCATTTGTTCAGGATCTTCCACCTGCTGTGTGGAAGGAGACAAAAGCAGAGTGACGGTCTGGGCCTGCCAAGCGGAGCGATGATGGCTCCCTGCTCCCTGACGCTTCACTGAGAAAAGCAATTGACGTGAGTGTTTTTTTTGTGTTTTTTTTAATCTATGAGAATCATCTCCACGTATTTCAAACATAATTGAGGCAGGGATAATTTTGCAATCTCAAACCATTGAGGCATATATGATGGCAGTTTTGGGGGGACATTGTTTTGAATAAGTCTTACGTTTGAATTCTTGTCTCTGAACAGCCTTTCATGGGGTTTCTGTGTAAAAACACAGATAGCTTGATCAGATTTGAAAAAGGACAGTAACAATGAAATCAACAGAGACGTTGTTTTCCTCCACAAGATGGTGTGTGCGTTTGTCTTCCCACATCTCCACGCAGCAGCTAGCTTTAGTCTCACCCTAGGGTCGGCCTCCTCTGTGGGCAGCAGGGCTGAGTCACATAAGTACACTGGCCTTTTCCTTCTTCAAGGAGAGCATCTGCCTGACTGGCTCGCCCATCTTTGAAGATTAAAACCCTTTTACCCCCCAAAGAGAAACACAAAATCCGGAAGGGGCCAGTACAAGCAATCTTCTTTGGATTCATTCAAGAGTGTTTCCTTTCAAATAGAAGGGCAAGAGGCAAGGCCGTACATTGTCTCCAATGCACTCATAATCAAATCATAAAAAAACACACCATTTCTACCTTTTCATATCACTTTGTCATGTCTTTACATTTTCACCACTGTCTTGAAGTAAAAGCTGCTACAGTAGCTGGATGCATGGGAAAACTGTATCTGTATTGCCCTGTTTACAAGCCATGTCGCAGAGGTGCTTCACATACGCCCACAGAACTGCACTTAAACCAGCCCAAAACCCCCAAAGAAGACAAGGAAAAACTCAGAGAGGAAAAGAAATGGAAGAAACCTCGGGAGGAGCACCTGAGCGAGGGATGCTTCTCCTCTGGAGGAACATCCCTCGCTCAGGTGCTTCTCCTCTGTAGGGACACTGGGACGGGTCTTAGATCAAGTTGCATGGGACACGGCCAATGAGTGCACAGCCAATTACTGGAACAGGCAGCCCCGTTAGGCCCGGCGACAGGGTTTAATCGAGAAAGCAGGAAAGCGTGTCAACATGGCAGTCCTCGCTCACAGGACCGAACAGCAGGATGCCGATTGGCAGGGTTGTTGTGGTTCATTACCAAAACACACAGAGAGGGTGGAAGAGAGGGAGAGCGGGGGAGACAAAGCACGAGAGAAGAGAAAAGAGAAGAAGAGAGGCAGACCGAGAGAGGGGAAAGAGACAGAAGGAGAGGCCGGAGAGATGCAGGGAGGAAGACGGAGAGACAGTTGACCCGTTTCAGCAGTGAGGGATGCAGCCTGCAGGGCTTGGGTTGGTAGACGGGGACATTTACATTTAGTCATTTAGCAGACGCTCTTATCCAGAGCGACTTACAGTAAGTACAGGGACATTCCCCTGAGGCAAGTAGGGTGAAGTGCCTTGCCAAAGGACACAACATCAGTTTGCATGACCGGGAATCGAACTGGCAAACTTCGGATTACTAGCCCGATTCCCTCACCGCTCAGCCACCTGACTCCCTATACGGGGACGAGGGCAACCCCCTAACAGCTCCACACACACGTGTGCCTCCACACACACACACACACACCTCTTACTCTGCAAACACAGCTACTCACTCTGCCCACAGAAGGCTCGGCTCAAAATATCGTTTGGGTGGAAACGTTGGGAGTATGTTTTTTACCCCCTCCCGACCTCCCCCCCCCCTCCCCAACCGGGAACCTAACCCCACCTTCGGTAGCATCTCTCCCTTTTCTCATTTAATGTGTTTATGTTCGAGTCAGAGGTATTATATTGCTTTTATTGCCTTAGTGTCGGCCGTGACAACTGCAGCAGGTTACCATTGATTTTTCACGACTGTTGAAATCAATCATTCCCACAGATAGCAGATGGCTCCATACATTGTAAGAGGATATTAAAGGAGGTTGGGTTGCCTTTCGACACTGGAGCCTGCTGAGTTCCCACTTGACTGATCCCAAGTGAACCTCTCTATTGATATCTATTACCTAATATGTGTGTATGCTGCTGTGTGTTTGAGAGTGCAGTCATCTTGTTGATTTACACTTGGAAAGATGGAATATTCTCCTAATTGTGGCACAGACATCATCATCAAAACAGAGCAGTATCCGGGCTTTAGCAATAGCGTATCAGGAAAGAGGCCGCCTCGACATCTTGTCTGAATGTCTTCGAAAACTTCAAGCAGAAAGCCGTCTTGATTGTTTTTCAAACCACATGCTCTCTAATTCACCCAACAAAAAAATTAATCAGTCAGACGGGGAAATGAACACAGACATAAATTTGAAGAGATTCGAAAGACGTGTTATTGTGATGACAATATCACCTGACACGGATGGCCTAGCCCCAACCCCTCCCCCTTCCCCCCTCATCCTCCCCTCTCCCCCCCCCCCCTCATCCTCTCCCCACCTCTCCTCTCTTCACCTCATCCTCCCCTCGCTCTCTCAGCTTCTGGGTAAATAGTATTTTCTGTTTGAAGTTGCTGAGACAAACAATTACTGGAATTGAGACCCCTGGTTTGCTTTGCTTGGCCTGACAGAATTTCCCAAAGGTGTTGTACAAACCCAGTATGTGGCACACTTTCCCTCCTGTGTTCAGATTGGCTGTCTGTGTCCCCCCCCCGCCCCCCCCCCCCCACCCCTGGGCTTCTCTGTCGATGGGAATCAGTATCGGCCCGTGCTCGCGATCTGGAAGTGGGCAAGGTGAGGCCAACAGGGATTGGACTTCGCCAGCGTTAATTACAAGAGAATTTAGGTGAACCTGTTTGCTTTCAGTTCCACAGAGAGGCCAGGGGGGAGAGAGGTAAAGGTAGCCATGATTAAAGAGTTGCAGTTGGATTTTTTTTCAACCACTCTTCCACTTGAAGCCATGCTGGTCCTGCATCACAATAGAGGAGATAAAATGGAGCGAAAAAGCGCGGCGCTAGGCTTCTCCCACGGAACACCGTGTCACATTTTACACACTCCATCCCGGCTTTGTTTGGTTTTGTTATGAAAACGGTGTCACTCCACCTCGATCCGCTGAGATGCAAAGAAAAGAAGAAGAAAAAGCACCTCTGTGTGCAAGTCAAGCTTTCATGAGACAAGCACGATTATTTTCCGGTGAGGGTGAAGAACCCTGGCATGTACAGCTGAGCGTTTGCCTCCATGTTTTTACCGAGAGGACATGACAGAAGAACAGCAGAGAGGCCAGCTGCACATGCAAGCAGCAGATGAAGTACGCACCAGTAAGGCAAGCCACACCCAACTCTGCCCACACCCCATATGCTGGCACGGATAAAGAACACAATTTTATGAAAATTAATGGAGGTAATCAATCACCTCAGCCAATGAGCCATTCAGCCCCCAGTCTCCCCCCCTCCCCCTCCCTCAAAACACCGCAACTTCCAAGGTGTCTATTGGAGAGGAAATTGAAGTTTAGCCCGATTGAGACAAATGTCTCCCGGTAGTGTGATGAATTGCACTCCTGGTGGATGATTTCAGTCAGCCATCGTTTCTATCTTTTTTCTGACGTTGTTGAGTCAGGAACGATGACGCCGTGGCGCCGTGCTGAAACGCAAGTATGCTTTTAACCCGGGCACTGTGTCAACTGGCAGACTCCAGTCGGGAGGGGCGTGGCGTGCGCGTCTTGTTGTCGAAACTCGAAAGAACATACATCTGTCTCTGTTTATGTGTGTTGTTGTGCGTTTCGTCATGGCAGTGGTGTCATCTGAATGTCCACAGCCATCATACAGATAATGTGTTTTTGGGATGCAGCCTCTCCTTCTTTATTTCAAAATTTCTCTGTGGCGTGGGAGGCCTTGAAATGTAAATGTCACATGGATTCAGACTTACAGGGGCTCAGCAAGCGATTGTTCGCTCCACATCTGATTGGATCATGAGCGCATGGGCCAAGGTTGTTTGCGTTACGCTTTTCCAAGTCCAGATGGGAAGAGGGAGAGATTGCTGTGCCTCGGTGGCTCTCTCTCTTGTGAACATCACAAAGACAGGCAGTCAAGAGTTTCATTCCTCAGTAATGCAGCGTCCTGTTCTCCAGTCTTGTTGTCCTGATAACAACCCCTGAGCTTAAGAGACGAAGGACCTGATTGGTGGACAAGCAGCCAGGAAGTTCTGGATGAGTCCCATGTTTACCCAAATGCAAACTACAAAAATACAATTCAGAAGAACACAAACTGAAAAAAGCAGGTTAAGACTTTGGTGGCTTGTTTAAACATCAAAAGAAAACACATCAAATTAAAAGAGAATATTGCCAGTTTCCTGGAACCATATTCTGATCAGGGTTATCGGTGACTCAAGATTTCTTTTTCATCATCTGTAAGAATATAAAATAATGTCTCATTAAACAGACCTCCCTCGGATTCTCTTTGGTAAACACACTTTTATCTGTTCTTTCTTGGATTAGTTCACCGGGTTTATATTGGACTTCAAACCCACGGCAGCAGTCAGACCGCTGTATGTCGATAAAGCAGCTACACACAGGTTTAGAGACATCCCGTATTTCTTTCTTCCTTTCCTTCTGATTTGTCCTGTTTAGGCTAATGAACAGCAGCGCTGGTCCCTTTGACGACAATGAACCACTGGAGTAAATGAAAAAGTAGCTCAGATGCTGAGCCTGCAAGCTGGGAGGGGGGGGGGGGGCAGGTGAGGGTGTGGGGGTGTATGGGGGGGGGGGTACTGCTGCTAAAATACTCAGACGGCAGTGGTATATACATGTATAGGCTGATGTTTTGGAAATGTTCATGAACGTGTGTCATTCATTGTCACTGCTGACACTACCATATGATTTGTTTCATTTAACAATGTCTTTACTTACGGTATTGGCGTGCTATCACACTTTTTTTTTTCTTTTATAGACAGTGATGTCAAGGAAAAGTGTATGATCCATGCAGCTCAGTGGAGCCCCCTGGTGGGTGGAGGTCTGGGACACATTCACTAATCATCAGACCAAAGCTAATTCCTTGTATTGTGAATACTTGGCAATAAACCGGTTTCTTATTCCGATTCTCATCGAGACAAGCCGTAAATACTCTGAACAAGCACTGTTCTAATCTCCATACTGGTGAAGGTGTTTGGGTAGTGAGAGCTGGAGGTAAGGCTCACAGGGGGGGTAATGGGGACACTGCCACATCCTTTAAACACAGCCAAATTCCCAGGTTTCAGGTCTCCAGCTCCCAGGCAGGCTAATGTCCTCCCGTATCCTGAGGGTTGGAGGTGCCTGCAGGGCTTGTGTGTTTTCAGCTGGATACTATAGAATCTAAGAAAAAACGCTATTTTGAAAGCAATCTCTCACAGCGAAAGTCGTTTAAGCGCGAAAACGGGTGCCATTTTTTGGGCATAGAAAATGAGGTGAAGAAATATTGTCTCATCATGCTTTTTCAGGCTTCTGGGCAAAGTGGTGCCATGCAGGATCTGCTTAGATTTGTCTTATCAGACTGCGGTTTCCAGAATGGTGCAGGCTGCTGCAATCAGACCCAGCTAGTCTGTCAGAGCTAAAGCCATTGCTTGAATTGGACTGAAAATGATTGGTGTGCAATGTGAACGGACTGAAATACGGTCAGATATTCATGTTGAACACACCTCATCTTTGCCCCTTGGTCTGAAATAAAATGGAGTATGTTACCCTTTACCGAGGCATAACTAGGTTATTTTGTTTTCATGTCTGCTGGATAAATACAACACCAGACCAAAAGTAGCTAAGTGGCTCAGAGTGAAACATCATTAATTCCTGTCCCATTTACTGGGTAATTAGAAGTCTGCACAAGTAATCATCACTCCATTTGCAAAGCAGGACAAGCTTGAACAATTTATTGATAAAACGTATTACAGGCAAATGGTGTTCCAGGCAGGACCAACCTTCTAAGGGAGACTGGTCCCAAATGGTGTTCCAGGCAGGACCAACCTTCTAAGGGAGACTGGTCCCAAATGGTGTTCCAGGCAGGACCAACCTTCTAAGGGAGACTGGTCCCAAATGGTGTTCCAGGCAGGACCAACCTTCTAAGGGAGACTGGTCCCAAATGGTGTTCCAGGCAGGACCAACCTTCTAAGGGAGACTGGTCCCAAATGGTGTTCCAGGCAGGACCAACCTTCTAAGGGAGACTGGTCCCAAATGGTGTTCCAGGCAGGACCAACCTTCTAAGGGAGACTGGTCCCAAATGGTGTTCCAGGCAGGACCAACCTTCTAAGGGAGACTGGTCCCAAATGGTGTTCCAGGCAGGACCAACCTTCTAAGGGAGACTGGTCCCAAATGGTGTTCCAGGCAGGACCAACCTTCTAAGGGAGACTGGTCCCAAATGGTGTTCCAGGCAGGACCAACCTTCTAAGGGAGACTGGTCCCAAATGGTGTTCCAGGCAGGACCAACCTTCTAAGGGAGACTGGTCCCAAATGGTGTTCCAGGCAGGACCAACCTTCTAAGGGAGACTGGTCCCAAATGGTGTTCCAGGCAGGACCAACCTTCTAAGGGAGACTGGTCCCTTATGGAAGCTGGTATGGAATGACCTTGGCCACCAACCGTTACCAGTTTGTCAGAAACACACTTTGTGAACCCTTTTTGTCTTTCCTGCTAATTAAATGCATCTTAATTAGGTTTGTGTTCGATGCGATCCATTTCAATGTCCTCGAGAGTCTCCAAGCCATGGCTCAACACAACGTTCCGTGACTGGTCACCCCACACCCTGACACACGTGCTTGCCCTGTTTCAGGATGACATGATGAAACAGGAGAATAATCCCTGTCAATGCACAAGGAGATACATTCTTCCCAGACCGACACACTTCTCAGGCTAAGGAGGGAAAATGTCACCTATTCTATAGCTACCAACGGGAATCAGATGATCCCAAAAGTTCCAAAGTGACTTCACTAAAGACGTGCTGCGGGCCAGAGAGCACCCCTCTCAAACGGCGGCGTTTGCAGACAATGCAGTTTATTAGCTTCATTAACTCCAGCACACCTTTCCCAGGGTGGCAAAGATTAGGGGCATCGATTAGGATTAATTATTATCGATTGAAATTAATCTTGTGGAACACAGCTAACGTG
Source organism: Osmerus mordax (assembly GCF_038355195.1). NCBI lineage: Eukaryota > Metazoa > Chordata > Actinopteri > Osmeriformes > Osmeridae > Osmerus > Osmerus mordax. Next base: position 18,589,768 of record NC_090055.1, read on the forward strand.
AGAGTGTGCATAGGCGGTGTCCTGCACCGAATTCTCCAATATGTCACCGTTGGTGTTAAACAAACATACTGTAACGACACTGAAGAGTGGCTGGACTCATCTCCATTTGGTTTGTGTTTGTATCTGCCCCCGAGGGACTCTGATTTTCTCCAGTGATTATTGACATGGCGGTAGATCGATTTCAGTTTATAAACAACATGAACATTTCGGGTCAGTGCATTTCAAATACAAGTAGAAGACAAAAACAACAATTTATGAAAGCAATCACGAAGGGACACATTTCACATCATGACCTTCTGCCTTGCCTGTCTTGAGTCCAAACAACAACAACACTACTGCAACATACACAAAGAATTCTCTAAGATAAATAGCACAGAATTCTGAAATCCAGAATCCCTGCTCGGGCACTTTCTGTAGGTTTTGGACATGTAACTTTGAGGAGCTTAAAGTGTTTCTTGGACAGGAAAAGGAAACCCTGGCGTAGTCCAGAGCTGGGGCATCCAGGAAGTAAAGCTGGACTCGGGCGCATCCAGGAAGTAAAGCTGGACTCGGGCGCATCCAGGAAGTAAAGCTGGACTCGGGCGCATCCAGGAAGTAAAGCTGGACTCGGGCGCATCCAGGAAGTAAAGCTGGACTCGGGCGCATCCAGGAAGTAAAGCTGGACTCCGGGGTACAGTTGAACCCCTCCCTGAAGCAGTCTGCTTCTCCGCCTGAAAACAATGTGTGCACTCGTTCCGCAAGGCAAGCGAAAACACGTCCCTTCAGGAGCATTGTCTGGAGTCATCAATTCAAATCCTGACTTTCTTTTCTCCCACGGAGACGGCATGGCAGGATGAAATGTTGGGCCGTGGCAGCGATGGCTCGCAACCAACCATTACTTACGCTCCGGTAATTTGATTAAGGCTGTGCCGACCGCGGGCAGGATGTTGAGTCAGGCTGCGAGGCTGGAAAATGTCAAATTAATAATTGTAATTGACAGGCGAGCCAGATGTCCATGTCTGGAGGTAGGTGGTTGTTCTGAAGGACCCCACGCATCAATCCTCAAATCAGGCATCTGAGCAGGCAGCTACCAGGTGGGCCTCAAACTTTGCAGACTGCTGGGAACAGATACAGCTTTCTTAACACCCTTACTAACACACTGTTTAGTATGCCAGAAAAAGATGAAGTTTGCACGTGCTAATACATAATGTGTCAAAAGCAACAATCTAAAAATCCCAGGATGTCCTTCTGCGTCGGGTTGCATTTGTCAGTATGCAAGCCAGCCTGCTCTTCTTCATATTCTCACCCACAATCCTCTGAGTAGAGAAAGATTCCAGCATTGTTCTATGCAGCACTCTAAATGAGATGGGGCACTGAACTCATTCAATCATTGAGATGTGATTGTTGCACTGTAGTATTCTTTGTGTTCATCGTGCCTGGGATGTACTCAATGCTGAGATGTGGTTACTTTGTGATGTCGCTAGTAAATACAGACTGGTCCTTGACACCGACGACCGAAATATTGTTCGAACTCTGCTTGATCATTCTGCTGTACTTGCTACACTACATGCGCTGTTGTACATCGCTTTGTATAAAAGCCTCTGCTAAATGAATAAAATGCTAAAGTAGAATATTCTCACAGGCCTGACTAGACTGGGTGCAAGGCTGGGGTTCCTTCCACCTGCTGTGGGGTTCCAGCCAGGTTCAGATAGAACAGATGAGGTTCCAAGCAGTCTGGGAGCAGGACTGTTCCATGACTGTCATGAGTCCTTGGGCTCGGTGCTATGGAGGTGATCAGGGTGGGTGTCTGACGGCTGCCAGTCACTCACTTGCCAAGGAAGATGTTGATGAGGGAATTACCCCGAAGCGAAAAACATCAACTCCAATGACTAACACGTCCCCTGGCAAGAGAGTGCTCCAGATCATAGATTTCCATGTAGCCGTTCGTTGTGTTATTTGGACACACCTGAACACAAGAAAATAGATATCAGGGAATCAATGGCTTAAAAACAGAGCAGTTTAATAACACACACACAGACTTTTCCTCTTTCCAAGAGCAGAGAAGTCAAGTTGCTGCTGGTGTTGATGTTAGTGATGCTGAAAGTGTGTGAGTCTGTGTTTGTGTGTTTGTGTGTGTGTAGGCACAATTATACTGCTTTGATGTCATCTAATGCACTCAAGAAGACACCCCCATGAGCGGAATAACAATATTGCATAATTTAATATCTGTCTGAAATATTTTGACACTGCTGTGATCGCAGGCACCCTGACAGCCACAACAGTGGCATGTTCATTATTCACAGCTCTAAAAACAGTCAAATCAATAATGAACAGGGATAGGACGAAAAGCTACTCTGAGAACATTGATAATTGATTGATGTGGCCAAGGCCCGTTTCAAGTTGAGGTCTGAAATGGATTTGGTCAGTCATTGATCACCTGTTTGATGTTTGTTTTTCATGCAAACTGACTCGCAAATCAAAAATGGTTTTCTTCAAGAGGGAGTTCAGACCGAAATGGAGAGTGAACTGGAGAGTTTGGCTGCTCATCTCTCTGGATGTCCTAAATAATGAATGAGAATCGACATCTAGAGCAGGTGTCAACCTGAATTAGTGGAAGCATTAGACTAAACGTTGCCCATAACAACATGACCATCCTGAGCGTGTGTGGTTGTGGTTCATCCTGATGTTGCAAGCTGCCTTGAGGGGGAAGTTATCACCTGACAGGACCTGCCCAACCAAAAATGCAAGGCCGTAATCATATTACAATATTCTAATCTGGTCAAAATGTCCCCCCCAATATATTGATATAAAAATATGGCTACGGCAGGCAACAACGCACGCTGTCCGAAATTATAATTGAAAAATGTATTTGTCCCCCCCAATGTTGACTCCATGGCTACGGCTTTGCAAAAATATTGTAGGCTATTAATTTTCATTAAGATACCAAAGTCGTTAATCGCAATACATTTTATTCAATACGTTGGATAGTTGACAGTAATTCAAACGGCCATCTGATTTGTGTGAGTGTGAAACTGTTCACATTTCTTTCTGATGTGTCCTGTCAGTTCGCCGTATCTTGGTCCTGCCTAGGTAGCACCTCTCGCTGAAAGAACCGGGCGGAGCTGGTTCATGCGGGAGACTCCGAGACCTTCGCGCTGTCAGTCTGCATCTCGTCATATCACGCAGTCCGGGAACACTTAACGGGGCGCACAATTTAGCCCAGGATTTCACCCACACTCCTTCATTGCTAAGTGCGGTCAGCCCTTTACTCCTGTTGCCCTCCGCCACCCGGCCTCCATCCTCGGTTCTGTGTACCCTCGCATCACAGCTCTCTGCACGGATGTCGAGACAGTCTCAGTTGGGTGCGGCAGGGAGCCATCGTAGCAGAACCATTACAGCAAGACCATGTATTGTAATGGAAAGAAAGTGTTCATTACTTAATACTGAGACTTCCTGCCTGAAGCAGATGTTACTGGTCTGGTTGTTGCTTCTCCCCCCGCATCCCTTCTGGTTGGACTGGGCCGACAGCAGCCAGCGTGTCTGTGTGGCGCAGGATGGTTCTCAGTTTGATGTATGAGGCCTCTCCAAACATGCTTACCCTGCGCAGTATGCACCAGCGAGAAGCCGAGTTGTTTGTGTCTACAGGAGCGTGGAGCGTCTGAATGCCGTGCCCCCGCTGCATGTAAACACAGTCCTGTTGTGTGATTCGGGGGGTCGGCGATTTTCCTTTCATGGCTTTCTCTGTAGGCTCTGTGGGGAAAAACAAACGAGGGCCACTGCTGTTTGTGATGTGCACTTAATGCGGAAATCAGTTGCTGCCTCAAGGGCCTGTCATTAAAAAGCTTTCTGGTATTCAGAAACGTTGGCGTTCCATTCTCACTTCCCAACGATTAAACGCTCGCATTTACAATAATGTTTGCTGTGGAATTAGACGTGTTTCAGAGGCAAAATAAGTAGAATGTAAGTTTGTGGTATTCCAATTGTACCCTTACATTGCTGGAAAACGATTGTAGAATTAGTTATTACGCACGCTGAATCTAAGTCAACAAAAGGATTACTGACTTACAAACAAGAGATTGTGAATCTAAACTACTGCAAACAAGGCCTACGTTCAGCACACCACCATTACACAACATATAGAAAAGGGCCGTTTCTTTTAAGTCCTTTATAATTGGAATTTTCTCCGCTGAGCATTCTCCGCTGGTGTGTGCGTATCGTGTCAAAGCAGATGGGCCACGAAGGAACGATGACTCAGAGAAGAGCCCTCGGGATCGTGTCATCAACAGTGGTCCCCGAGGCAGCGTGAGCTCACTGGTGACCCTCCCGACCCCGGCGGCAGGTGGCTCATCTCAGCCAGCTTCGGACAGGATGTGAGCGCTGTGCTCTCTAAGTCTGCTCCGCTCAAACTTGGTGCCCTGGGCCAGTCACGCCCGACTCATGCTGCCACACTAACAAACAACCTCCGTGCATTGTGTTCTGGGGTGTGCTGGAGTCCCATCATGGTCGGAGAGAGAGAGAGAGAGAGAGAGAGAGAGAGAGAGAGAGAGAGAGAGAGAGAGAGAGAGAGAGAGAGAGAGAGAGAGAGAGAGAGAGGAGAGAGAGAGAGAGAGAGAGAGAGAGAGAGAGAAACAGGGAGAGAGAGAGAAACAGGGAGAAGAGAGAGAGAGAAAGAGAACCTTTCTGTATCTTAACATGTATTTATCTGTTACTTTTTCTACGGCCTCCAACTCACTATGCAACTACTATTTTGTTATATTATTATTGTTAGACTCCTTGTTATATGTTATAATCACTCAGAAATCTATAAGAACGTTTGGCGGAAAAAAATAATACAATTGTCCTGCGTGTGTGCATATGTGTGCATATGTGGGGGTGTGTGACAGACAAGAGAGAGAGAGAGAGAGAGAGAGAGCTAGAGAGAGAAGGAGAAAGCTCTTCTTCAGGTTGAAGTAAATGCACAGGGCAGCAGGTTTCTCTCTGGATTGGATGTTAGCCAAATATGAGATCACACCCCCCCCTCCTCCCAGGCCGCACGCTCGCCTCTCCTCCAACTGATTCTCCGTAACAAACACAGACAGACGTGTTATCTGGAGCTTTATTCAATACTACACTCCTGCACTGCCAGGCGCCATCTCCACTCACATCTGTTTACGCCCCCCCGCTAGTCCTCCCCCTCTCAGCATCTCCTCCTCCTCCTCCTCTTCCTCCTCCTCCTCTTCATCTAATTCCTGTAATTCACCCTCTCTTCCTCCACCACCTTTTCATCACTGTCCCACAGGCCTGGACTCCTCCTCCACTTCATCAGTGTCTAACCACCCCTGCTCCATCCACCCCTGCTCCATTCCCCCCCTGCTCCATCCCCCCATGCTCCATCCCCCCCTGCTCCATCCCCCCCTGCTCCATCCCCCCATGCTCCATCCCCCCCCCCCATGCTCCATCCCCCCTCTCCTCCCCCATGCTCCACTCCCCCCCCTGCTCCATCCCCCCATGCTCCATCCCCCCCTGCTCCATCCACCCCTGCTCCATCCCCCCCCCCTGCTCCATCCACCCCTGCTCCATCCCCCCCCCTGCTCCATCCACCCCTGCTCCATCCCCCCCTGCTCCATCCCCCCTGCTCCATCCCCCCCCTGCTCCATCCCCCCCTGCTCCATCCCCCCCTGCTCCATCCACCCCTGCTCCATCCCCCCATGCCCCCATCCCCCCTGCTCCATCCCCCCCTGCTCCATCCCCCCCCTGCTCCATCCCCCCCTGCTCCATCCCCCCCTGCTCCATCCACCCCTGCTCCATCCCCCCTGTGCCATCCCCCCCTGCTCCATCCCCCCCCTGCTCCATCCCCCCCCTGCTCCATCCCCCCCTGCTCCATCCACCCCTGCTCCATCCCCCCATGCCCCATCCACCCCTGCTCCATCCCCCCCTGCTCCATCCCCCCCCTGCTCCATCCCCCCCCTGCTCCATCCACCCCTGCTCCATCGCCCCCATGCCCCATCCCCCCCTGCTCCATCCCCCCCTGCTCCATCCCCCATGCTCCATCCCCCCCTGCTCCATCCACCCTGCTCCATCCCCCCATGCCCCATCCACCCCTGCTCCATCCCCCCCTGCTCCATCCCCCCCTGCTCCATCCCCCCCTGCTCCATCCACCCCTGCTCCATCCCCCCCATGCCCCATCCCCCCCTGCTCCATCCCCCCCTGCTCCATCCCCCCATGCTCCATCCCCCCCCTGCTCCATCCACCCCTGCTCCATCCCCCCATGCTCCATCCCCCCCTGCTCCATCCACCCCTGCTCCATCCCCCCATGCCCCATCCACCCCTGCTCCATCCCCCCCTGCTCCATCCCCCCATGCTCCATCCCCCCCTGCTCCATCCCCCATGCCCCATCCACCCCTGCTCCATCCCCCCCTGCTCCATCCCCCCCTGCTCCATCCACCCCTGCTCCATCCCCCCCTGCTCCATCCACCCCTGCTCCATCAACCCCTGCTCCATCCACCCCTGCTCCATCCCCCCCTGCTCCATCCCCCCCTGCTCCATCCACCCCTGCTCCATCCCCCCCTGCTCCATCCACCCCTGCTCCATCCCCCCCTGCTCCATCCCCCCCTGCTCCATCCACCCCTGCTCCATCCCCCCTGCTCCATCCCCCCCTGCTCCATCCACCCCTGCTCCATCCACACCTTTACTTTACTACATTTTGCAAAGAAAACTGATCGAAATTGTTGTTCTCGCTGTGATATATTGTTTTTATTACTGTTGCTTGCTTTTTTCCACAGGTACACTTGCACTTATAGCGGTTCATGTTGTTTAATTGTAACTTCAGTCAGATGGCTGAGCGGTGAGGGAGTCGGGCTAGTAATCAGAAGGTTGCCAGTTCGATTCCCGGCTGTGCCAAATGACGTTGTGTCCTTGGGCAAGGCACTTCACCCTACTTGCCTCGGGGGAATGTCCCTGTACTCACTGTAAGTCGCTCTGGATAAGAGCGTCTGCTAAATGACTAAATGTAAATGTAAACTTGTTTAACTACATGCTCTTATGGTTCTTCCCTTTGGCACTTACTTTGGTTGTTCACAATGTGTGCTTCATGTTTTGGCTACTCGCGATGTTTTTTGGCTATCTTGTTGTTATGATCAGTGACCTATGCACTTTGTAAAGCTCTCTCTTGGAAGTCGCTTTGGATAAAAGCGTCTGCTAAATGAATAAATGTAAATGTCCAGGATGCTAGCTAGCGAGCGACTACATGAGTAGACTTCCACTCCACGATGACTGATTTCATGATGGAAGCAGAAATGGAAGCACCTGCTACACCCGCAACAAACAAGGGTGGTGACGAAGACCAACACCCGTGGCCATATTTGCGAGAAATGTTTTCTTATGTTGGAGTGAAAGATTATCCGTAACGGATGAAGAGCCTCTTATGCTTACCCAAAGCTACTGAAATATTGGCATTCAAAAACTCCTCATCCAACCTCAGGAAACACATTGAGGTAAATTAAGATTAATCCCATGAGCCGCAACGTTAATATTTAGTCATCATAATTAGCATAAATATTAGATTAGATTCAACTTTATTGTCATTACACAAGTACAGGTACAAGGCAACGAAATGTAGTTTAGGTCTAACCAGAAGTGCAATAGCAGTAAGTGCAGGATATACAGTGTAGTGCAATAAAGTATGGACAGAAGCTATCCTAAAAAAGTGTAAAAGTGCAGTGGAAAGTGATTGCATATTACAGTTAGAAGTACGGTGCAAAATGCAAATGTAAACAGTTGGTACTGTAAATAACAGTCGGCAGTGCAAATGAGCATAATCCAGTTAAAACCTCTTCAGAATCCTGTTAAATTTGCCTGAAAACGCCTAAACAGCATACCCAAAGTAAATTGGAAGCTGTTCTTGAACCATTTGGAGTACATGCATGTAAATGATCTCTTTTGAAAGCTGACACTCTGAAGTTATGTCCCCTGTTGTCAGGACCCCTGTCAGTCCTACTAGTGTTGAGTAATAGAAGCTTGAACACAAGGAAAGTGAAAATTTCTATTTCCGTCTAGATTTTGTTTTGAAAACAGAGGCCTGAAGAGGCCTAGAGGTGGTAGGTATTAGCTGGAAGACTAAATTGGACCACAGGTTGAAGCCTTACCCAATTCAAATCAAAAGTCAAACATAATACCACAATATATTCATATTTGACACATGTTTTTATAAGAGTACATCCATTCATTTTCTAAAAGGGCCTTTTGGAGACTCCAAAATGACCCTTTGTAACCAAGGTCAAATACTCAGGATAAAAGGTATTATTTTTCATAATTGTTATCTCTAATGAAAGGTGGTACTTAGAACTATCATATATAATAGCTAAATCCCTAATTAGTATTACTGAAACACAAAAATTGAAGCATGAACACATTGGAGTGCTTTATCTGATTCCCAGGATTGGCGCACAAAGAAAACTGATTGCGCAATACCATATTGCGCAATCGACTTTTATTTTGACGGCTCCACAGACACATACAAATGAGGTATTGGCATTTTCAGCTAGCTTTCAGCTACAAGGCTAACGAGCTCATTTCAGAGCCAGTCGAAGCCAGTTCGAGAAATTTGTTTAGAAAGAGTGTGGGGGGGGGGGGGGGGGGGGGGGGGGGCGGGGGGGGGGGCAGGACGCACAGACCTAATTGGCTTTAGAGGGCTGTCAACGGGGCATGGAAGCTCCTATTGGGTCAAACAAGGTGTCAATCAAAAGGGGAGGGTTCAACGGACATTTTGATCCCTCCATATCGTAAATTCTCCGTTTCTAACCGGAGGAATGTGCACTTTTATGTGCACAAGTTGTTTCTTCCGTCGGCTAACTTGCATAATGAAACAAAGGATAATGGCTATTCATGAACGTAAAACATTGTATTTGGAGAATTACTTTACATGGTTAGATACTTTGAACCCTTGGGAATGTACGCAGATCAAGTTTTGATGTGTTGTTTGCATACCTGGACTACACAGAACCTTTGAGGGTAAGTAGAGACGTTTGGCTTTGTAAACATCACCAAAGTGGTGACTGGACAAAGACGTTGACTAAACTTGTTGTTGTGACTCGATCTTGAAATGGTTTACATATCTACAAGCACAAGAATCGTAGCTTTCCAATGATGTATAACATGTGTAGCGTCTAAAAAATATATTTGTTAGAATTTAGTGCGTCGTAACTGAGGAAGGGGGGGGCAGCATTTTTGTAACGCGGGCGATACAGGAACGTCAACAGGTAGGTAATGTAGTGCAAGATTCATAAGTAAACAGTTGTTACTGTAATAAACAGACAGTAGTGTAAATTGACATTCCAGTAGTGCAAATAACAAAGTGAAGGCAGATGTGAGGTAGAAGAGGAGAGTTAGCTGTATATGAGGGGAGTGGATCAACGGGGGTTCGAGTTCAGTAAAGAAACAGCTCTGGGGAAAAAACTTATCTTTAGTCTGCTGGTCCTGGTCCGGAGGCACCTGAAACGCCTGCCGGAGGGCAGTGGAGAAAACAGTGTGTGGGCTGGGTGAGAGGAGTCCTTGAGGATGCTGCGAGCTCGATGCAGACAGCGTTTCCTCTGGATGTGCTCGATGGCAGGTAGTGGAGTCCCTGTAATGCGCTGGGCAGTTTTCACCACCCGCTGCAGTGCCTTGCGCTCCGCAACAGAGCAGCTCCCATACCACACTGCCACACAGTTGGTCAGGATGCTTTCTATCGCACAGCGATAGAAGTTCACCAGGATCGCCGAGGAGAGATGATTCTTCCTCAGTGTCCTCAGGAAGAAGAGGCGCTGGTGAGCCTTCTTGACCAGGCTGGAGGTGTTGGTCATCCATGACATGTCAGCCGAGATGTGGGTCCCCAGGAACTTGTAACTGGAGACACGCTCAACAGCCATTGCATTGATGTGGATGGTGTCGTGTGCCTCCAGACTTTTTCCTGAAGTCCACGATGAGCTCCTTCGTTTTAGTGGTGTTGAGGAGCAGGTTATTTTCGGTGCACCATGTGGCCAGGTGCTGGATCTCCTCCCTAAATATGTTCAACACAACTCTTTGTCCTTGGTCATGGTGGCCACAGCACTTAAAAGAATAATCTTTATAATTCTCAAAATTCTGACCCTTTGCTTTTCGATTACTGTATGATATGTAAAACAAAATATTATATTGTCCCTTCATTGTGGACTGCTTTGGCAATATTGCCCAACCTGAACATCCATGCCAATAAAGCATTCTGAACTGAACTGAGAGAGAGAGACAGGGAGAGGGGGGGGGAGGATTCAAATGACAGAAAAACAGAGAGGTAGACAGACAGAATGAGAGAGAGACAGAATGAGAGAGAGACAGAGCAACGTAATGAGAGAGAGAGACGGAGAGATAGAATGAGAGAGACAGAATGCAAAAAAACAAATACAGATAGAGGAAACAGAGAGAGTGAGAGCGACAGAGAGAGTCGCATTGTGGTCCGAGGTGTGCTGTAGTCACGTTGTTGTTGTTGGGGATGTAAACAGTCCCCCTGGACAGGCCAGTGTTATGGAAGGGAGTTCCTCAGCCCAATCAGACACATGGGGGTGATGAGCCTGGGAGGCCAGCCTCCACCTGGAGAGAGATGAGCCACGACAGTCTCGCTCCGATCAGCCTCACCTACAGGGAATCAGAGAGACAAACACTTCAGATGGAGAGAGACAGAGAAATGGAGATAGAGGGAGAGAGAGAAACAGAGAAATGGAGATAGAGGGAGAGAGAGAAACAGAGACATGGAGATAGAGGGAGAGAGAGAAACAGAGAGACAGACACACGGAGCGAGGGGGACAGAGAGGGAGAGAGAAAACCAGAGGCAGAGAAACAGAGAGATGCAGAGACAAAGGAACAGAAGGGAGAGAGAGAGAATGTGAGAGAGACACGGGTAGAGAGAGAGAGACAGAGAGAAAGGGAGAGAGAGAGAAAGAGAGAAAGGGAGAGAGAGAGAGAGAACGAGAGAGAGAGAGAGAGGGAGGGAGGGAGAGACACACGTAGAGAAAGAATAAAAGACAGAATATGGAGAGAGAGGAGAGAGGAAGAAGGAGTTTAGCCTTATGTAAGTGCCACATAGCCTCCCCCCATGGATCCTTGACCACGGCCCTGTCCCAATACTACATCATCACCACTATCACAAAACCATGTCACTGTTAGAACATAACCGCGTCATTCCCTGGACCCGGGTCAAGACACCACGCTATCATGTCCTTTAAAAAGGCTTGCGGTTTTTTTGTTTTTTGTTTTTTTTACTTATCTTGGGTATTTTTCTCTTCATATCTTGTCATTTTGATGATAATCAGTGCCCAAGTTGTTGCTCTGTTACATTACTTGTATTTTGCTGTGTGACGCCATCCTGCAGGCTTTTATCTACACTGTGATGTCAGAGGTAGAAGGGCTGTGAAGGAGAGACAGGAAGTGGATGGAGGTGAAGGTGATTGGATCTGTGTTTTTTTGGGGGCCTCCAACTAATTAACCAGATAAATCTTGCAGTCAGTTTACACAGCCAGCAATTGAAGCTGCTGTTTTCTTATTGATTGCGGCGCTCCGCACCACCAACAACCACTGAGCAGAGGAAGAAGAGAAAGAGATACCATGCACCTGTTCTTTCTTCAGGCCAAGAAGCTAAATACATACCCGGGCAGAGTCCTGGTTGAACAGGGAAGATTGCTCACTGAGTGGGTATTATCTTTTCTTGTTCCATGTTTTTTTATGATGATTATTGCTAGGATTAAGATACATTATTGCTATTGTTCTATGTTGAGACTTTAGTGATACTGTAAACTGTACAGTATCCTTTTGGGGTACATGTGTCACTTTCAGCACAGCCTGAGAAGACACTTTAGAAGTGCCCTTCCTGCTCGGGCCCGATAACATCAACCCCCAACAGTACTTTTAAAAGTCACACCACGCTTCCTGGTCAATCTAGCGAGTCGATTCGCCAGACAATGATGCATGCTGCCCAGGTCTCGGCAGCGAATGGGAATAATTAAGAAGAAGCAAGCTGTCCGGTCGAAGCGTTGTGCCTCTGATTTATGTTGCGTGGAAGATGTCTTTGCTCATAACCACTCCATTCACAAGCCGCGGAACAGTGGAAGCTCAGCCGCACAGATCGACTAACGCTAAGCAACCTGCAATGACACACTGCCGGGGAAACCGATAACCAACGGAAAGCTGAGGGAAACGGTCCCCCAGGGACGAGCGCAAGGTGAAGGGGACGTGGGGTTTGTTAATGTGTGGCTACGGGTGCAGTCCCCATGCACCTGCGTGGAAGTCTCCTAGCGTAGCAGGTCTCACAGACAGACGAGCGAAGTGCCGGTGACCAGGAGCGCCGCCCTAGAGAGGGAGGAGGATGTAACAGCGGCGAAGAGCCGTACTGTTACGCCTGAACCCTAACAGCAGACACATACAGTAACTCATTCTCTGAGAAACCTTAGGACTTGGGTTCGCAGGTTAACTTGAAAGTATACAGTTCTCTGTCACACACGAGACCACTGCCTGCCAAAACCCCACCTTACAGGCTACAACATGGGGTCACCAGATACACCCCTGCCTGCCAAAACCCCACCTTACAGGCTACAACATGGGGTCACCAGATACACCCCTGCCTGCCAAAACCCAACCTTACAGGCTACAACATGGGGTCACTAGATGCACCCCTGCCTGCCCAAACCCCACCTTACAGGCTACAACATGGGGTCACCAGATACACCCCTGCCTGCCAAAACCCCACCTTACAGGCTACAACATGGGGTCACTAGATGCACCCCTGCCTGTCCAACAAGCCCCCCAGAGCTGCCCCCTCACCACGGGACATCTCACCCAGACAAACAGCCCCACCCAACAGGAAAACTCTTAATAATGAATGCATGAACGTATAAGAACAGCACTTAAAGATATGCAATTACCTGGGTCGCGACAGTGCTGTACTGTGGGAGTAATTGTCTACCGTGCCACCGGATTGTAAAGGCCTGTCAGAGTGACTCAGGGTTAATCGGTGCCAGCGCTTTGTCACTGGTGGTAAATATGTTGCCACTTATTTCCTATGGAGAGCACAGCACACTTATGTTGCACTATTATCTGTGTTAGACTCTGTTGCACCACTGAAAACCAAAAATAAGTCTACAAGCAGAACCTCCCCATGGCTGAGATAGTTTTTTATTTGTGTGAAACGAAAAGAAAATGCTTTTTCTTCAAGAACAAAATAACTTTCATCAGAACTAATATCATTACTAGTGGAGGTCAAACTGACATCAGTAGATCCTGCAACAAAAATCTTCAGCAAATGTAACTCCACAACCTCAGATATTGATCCTATACCTACGACATTCTTTAAGCGAGTGTTTGATAGTGTCTCAGATCCGGTGCTAGAGATTATAAACACATCCCTTAGAACTGGCGTTTTCCCAGATGCCTTCAAAACAGCTGTTGTAAAGCCCCTATTAAAGAAACCAAAATTGGATAACAGTATACTTTCAAATTACAGAACAATATCAAATCTTCCATTTATTAGTAAAGTATTGGAAAAGATAGTATTAGTCCAATTCAATTTCTATTTAACAGACTCTCTGGATAAGAGCGTCTGCTAAATGACTAAATGTAAATTCCTTTCTTGAAGAAAATAACATCCTGGAAGTCTCTCAGTCAGGTTTCAGGAAATATCACAGTACTGAAACTGCTCTCACCAAAATAATTAGCGCCCTTAGACTAAACTCTGATGCAAATAAAGTCTTATCATTATTATTATGTTTCGAGTGGTTAGCTGGAATGAAACCACTCAGTGTTTTGGTCCGGTAGACTCAGCGAGTCTTGTTCTGTGGTGCCACAGGTGAGTGAGGTAACATTGTTAGCATACCATCGCTAGTTTCCATTTGATAGACGCGTGTGAGAACCTCCCCCAGATACTCATTAGCTTTCATATCACGTAACAAGAAAATAAAGAATAACAGTTAAAAAGAAAGCTTTTTTATGCTTTTTTTGCATAGGAGGTTGCTGGAGACAAAACCATCGTCCTGGAAAATGAGATTGCTATGATAATGTACTGATGAATCAAAAACGAAAGGGTTTTTGCAAAAGAGAGAAAGAGACTTTTGATTTGTATACTCCAGCAGACCAAATTGTTTTTTACTTCAGGGCTGGAAAGTAATCCTCTCTCTCAGTGTGACTTAGACGGGAAATTTGTTTTCATAATGTCCCCCTACCGTTTTCATAGGTCTTGCGTGTGTGTTTGTGTGTGTGGGGTGGCATAATGTGTCTGTATTTCTGTGTGTGTTTAGGTGTGTCAAAAACACGAAACAGTGTGTGCATTCGCCTGCTAGCGTGTCTGTGATACCCCCATGGATGTCTTTGCCTTCTACCAGTGTAGGACGTCACCATTAGTTGGTTCATTTTTCCGGCATGTTCCTCAGGCCTGGCTGATCACCAAGGAGGACATTCATCTCCTTCTGGAGCCCAGAGGGAGATGTTCGATGTTTCTATGAACCTGCGCTCTGTATGTCTGAACAGCCATGGGGCGGAGGCCAGATCTCAGCGCTCCAAGCCCCTCACACATCTCCCGCACCCGGGAGAGTTCAATCTCACACCCGGCATGGGAACTGGGAGGACCAGAGAAGCATGAGGAGGCCTTGGTGAAGATGAAACTGTGTTTTGGAGTCAGGTCTCCACAGGGGAAAATATTCTCTCTCTTTCAGTCACATTAATAGACAGCACAGGGTTTTTATTTCCCTATAAATGAAATTGGATGTTTGTTTGTGAAAACGGTATGGATGTTTGCTGTGAGGACAGCATTTTTCAAGTCAACTTTAATGATCATGCTATTGCATCTTCAATGCGTCGAATTAAAACTGAAAATGAAAGCATTTACTGAGCCAGGTGAACCTGTGCATCAAAATAGAAGCTACCTCTGTGTCTGGGAAATTTCCAATGAAAGATAGACGAAAAACTAATTGTGGATTTAAAAACACGCCGATTACCATTTCATACTCTTACTTATGATAATTCTAATTTAGCTTCTGTCTAGCGGTCTTTCATGACTGTCTCTCTCAAACTCTTGTGCAGCAAATGACTCATTCTTCTGCTATAATTGCCAAGCCTCAGATGAGCCCGCCCACAGTCCCACATAACAAAATGTTGCCTTTCACAAAAGGCCAGCATTTCATTTTCTCGTTTAAAAATGTTTTGAAAAAATAGGTGAGCGTACGTTTGAATGTTACACCTAGTCATTAGTGAGACCGCCATTCTAACTGTTGAAAAGAACCCGACATGGACGCCTCACACAGGCACATCAGGCGCCAGCATTGTTTTGAAGTTGGCTGTGTCAGTCACAATGCTTTTTATCTGTGATTCACTGCTATTTTCCAAATGGCTTTCCATTGTTCCGCAAACACAATGTCCGTGAAATTAGTTGAATATTTAAAGACAATTAACTTCTCCATACTAATTTGTTCGTTCAATGGAGGATGTCATTTTGAGGGCACAGAATGGATTCCCTTCTCTTCTCCTCTGGTCCGTCACTTCAATCAATAAATCGAGATCCAAAAGGAATTCTCGAAAAACAAACCACACAAATGGGCCGAGACACGGAACAGTGTCCTCACCGTTCCAAAGGTTAGGGAAGGGAGATGTCATATGAATTAATAATCAATTAATGCAGACTGCATGGTGTGTTTGCTTCTAACAGTAAAAAATGCTTTATTCCAAACGCCAGAAAAGATTATTCGGGCATCATCTAGCGAGGAGTTTAAGTCCTTCAGAGGAAAGGGATTGCTTCTGAAGCCAGAGGATAGGAGGGGGTCTTGTCAGAAGAATATTCTCTTGGCTGTAGAACCAGACTTTCTTAGTTAAAGCTGCTCCTTTAAGACAGGCAGCTGCATAATTAATACACACAGTACTGCCACTCAGGACACTTTCTAATCAGTGGAGCTCAAATATGAAAAGCAATTGTCCTAGTTCTCTGGTTTAACTACCGTTGTTGTCGTTGCCGCGGAAAGCTTTGAGCACGAAACCGCATTGACAGAGGGATTTATCTGACTGATTTCAGGGGTCATGTATGGTTTCTTTCCTTTTTCCAATCATTTGTGTTTGTTTTTTATTTTCGACTCAAAAGTCTGGATGCTCCAAGAGGGATTGTTTCGAGATGAGCATTTTAATACTCTGTTTCCTTTTGTTTTCCTTCCAGCAGAGCAGTAGTCAATAGTTTGAAATGCCAACTAAAAATAGTTGTCATACGATATTACATACCTAGATAGTGGTTTTCAGTGTCCTGAAGCTCTTCCACAAACGTTCAAGTTGGGTAGCTGCACATTTTGCATGTCATTCAAAACCCCCAGCAAGAGTCTTGGATTTCACCCGCTCTGAACTCCGTACAGTACACCCCTAAAGCACAACGACAAGACCCTGACTTCCACAGAGAAGAGAGAGAGAGAGAGAGAGAGAGAGAGAGAAAGAGAAGAGAGAGAATAGAGAGAGAGAGAGAGATAAGGGGGAGGGTGGGGGGTTCAGCAGAACAGATTCATTCTAGCACTTCCCCTGAGGTGTTGCATAAATGCTATCTTTTATGACTCCTCTACTTCTCCCCCCCCTCATTACAGAGCTGTGGCAGCCTGCGGATCACAGCGGCTCATCGTCAAGCCGTCGCCACGCGTCTCTTCCCATGTCCGGTCCGCCTCTCCTCCAGCCCAGCCCGGGTCTTCACATTAATCCCGTCGGGCCAGCAAGCCCCCTTTTCCTCTTAAGCACAACACTTCCTGTACTGCGGTCCGACAAGAAATCAAGTGTAATCAGTGATGCCTGGTGAGACACACTGTGGCGATGAGTCAACACAGGAAGTGACCTCGTCTGAACTCCCTAGAGAAGGCTAGGGTCGGATACGGATCTGTGTGGCACTGTCCTCGCTCGAGTGGGTTGTGGAGAACCCCCGGACATTACCTTCGCCTTGGGTGGCCACTAGGCAGGGTCGAGGGTGAGGATTGGTAGCGTGGAGGGAGTCAGGTGGCTGAGCGGTTAGGGAATCGGGCTAGTAATCGGAAGGTTGCCAGTTTGATTCCCGGCCGTGCAAAATGACGTTGTGTTCTTGGGCAAGGCACTTCACCCTACTTGCATCGGGGGAATGTCCCTGTACTTACTGTAAGTTGCTCTGGATAAGAGCGTCTGCTAAATGACAAAATGTAAATGTGGGTACCTCTGCAATTTCAAACAGTTCCTTTTTCTTTGGTTAATCTGAACAGACATCCAAGCATGTGGTTGCTCTGACTACTGCTGTTCGTTCTTCCTAGTCAAACCAGTTCTGCCAAGCTTTACAGATAATCATGAGGCGGTAGTTTTGATGAATGGAATGACCTGTGTCACACCGTGGTGGCAGTCACAGGGGTCTGGGGACACCAGAGAGGATGAGCACCTTCTGAACAGCTCCTCTGTGTGTCATGACACAGCAGCAATATGTTTTAGCAATTTATTGAAGGAACTTTTCGAGGAACTGAATTCGTTTTCCCAGCAGACGTCTGTCTTCAGCTCAGCTCTGAGAGTCTATGGATCATTATGCAACAGTTCACTCAAGGTTACAGTCTCCATCACCTTCTATTATTCGCCTCTGAAATAACAGGTTAATCGTTCCAACAACGCACAGCTTCATTTCTTAAACTAAAACTTTATTGTCCCCAAACGGAAATGTGTGTCTTGGACTCTGCTGCAGTTCACTGTCATATACATCTACTGCGTTCCTCATCTCATTCTTTTCGGAGCCTTGACGACAACACGGGGAACCAATCATAGGCTGGATACTGGATTTCTACCTGTGCGACAGTAAATCTCATCCTCTCCTCATCCTGCCTGGCTGCAGGGCTGTGCCCCCAATCCACCGACCCTCCCACTGGTTACATAACAAGGGTTTTTTTGGTTCGCTAACAGGCTGACTATTTGCTTCCCAGCCTACACCAGAGAGAAATCTCTTAATGCCTGAGTCATTACCTCAATCGCTCTTAAAGAGCTAAAACACCCCCTGTGGCTCCCTCTGCTTGCTATGCTGCCCCTGGGATCCTGTTGGTACAGTAGAGTAGGACGGGAGATGGGCTCACCAGAGGGTGTAAAGGTATAAAGTATGTGGTAACAGGGTGGTAACAGGGTGGTGACCTTTGCTGGGTGCCAATCAATTCCAGGATTTAAAATGTCTCGATGCAGGGTAAGCCCTCATCACACTGAGTTTACCGCAGGACCAAAGATAGACACGATAGCAACAGGCGAAAGATGATTTGCCGTGAAAACCCACTAAAGGGGTTGGCTTTCTTCTAGTGTAAAGTTAATATGGTGTGATGTAACATACAGTCCCAGAGCTGCGAACCCACCACCAGCAGATCACATGAAGATGGCTCACAGGAGGTGTGTGTGTGTGTGTCTGTGTGTGTGTGTGTGTCTGTGTGTGTGTCTGTGTGTGTGTGCGTGTGTGTGCGTGTGTGTGTGTGCGTGTGCGTGTGTGTGTGCGTGCAGGGGGGGCAGCATGTTGTCGTGGTGCAGCTGTGTTTTTGACGACAGATGTAGGTGAGCCCCTCAGGGTGCAGCCCCTCTCCTCTGTGGGGAACCTACCCCCCCCCCCCCCCCACACACACACACACACACCACCTCTTAGTCTAGTGAGAAAACATTTTCATTGTCACACACCCCACACCCCAGCCTCCCAAAAAACCCAAATAAATCCTGCTAGTTTCACCAAGCTGATGTACGACTATTTAATGGAGTTCTATTTCCTGAGGGCGGGCCCTGCTGAAGACACCGCATGGTGTTTGCAGAAGCTGTGAGGACAATTAATGGAAATTAGACCATTTAATTTGGTCACACGGATGAAAGGGAAAGTGGGAGTTCAACAAAAATATAATGAGGTTGCCAAAGTTTCCTGGGTTTGTTCATGGAAGGCCACATGACCTTCATGAATTATGTGGACTTTTTCAGTGATGATTTGGCTAGTTTTGGTTCAGGGTTTGTGAATGTTACTGATTGAGATTACACAGTTTTGTCCTCAGTTGGTCCAGGTCTTAATAACATGAGATTTAAATGTCCTTTCAAAGATTCATTCACTTGACCAAACCATGAACCATGGCTTTTAACCATTCTTCCATGAATTCAGTAGTCATTGCCCACCTGATTGCAAAACATCAATGATTAAAATAGAAATGTAAATTGCCTTTAGTGGACTGAAATTCTCGATCAGCGTGGTATTAGCTGAAGGTCGTCACATCAAACTAGATTGAACATTCATTTTCAGCAAACAAAAAGAATACATTTGTCCGTATGAATATATGAGTTATTACGACTGCAAAACAGGCAGAGTGGCTGTCAGAAGATGATTTTCTGCTACCAATTTGACCGTCCCCTCTTACATTAGTCACACAGCATGATTCAGGATCTATTCCCTGACGCACAGCAGCATGCTAAGTAAGCCAGACAGCTTAGCATTGTCTGAGAGGTGGCCTTGGAGGTTAGCAGAGTCAAGCCAATGAAGCACCATGTCAATGTTAAGCATTGATAAGTACCAAACAAGCCACAGGTGAATCCTCTCTCAATCCTTTCGGTGAGTTGGTGGATGTCGGATTAACACGGGTTTAAACCGTGAACTCTAGACTTTCTCGAATCAGAGCTGGCAGAAGAGCCGGGCTGGATCAGGTTTGCCACAGATCAATATTACTACCGTGTGTTTAAAAGACCTTGTTGAGATCCATGGCTGCTCTGCCAGACAGCGGGTGAGCGTGAAAGGGAACATCACAGGGTGATCACTAAGCTAGCTTCTGCTCACGGGTGAGCTCTACTGTAGCCCACATCAATGCCACTGACATCAATGCATGGCTTTCTAAAGGGTCTCCACCTCTCCCTCCATCCCTGCGTGGCTCCCCACGTACACAGACGGGAGAGGAGGGAGAAGCGGGCAGAGATTTACAGTAGGTGGGCAGGCAAACAGATAGGCAGAAAGATTAGCGAGCAGACAGGTAGTCAGTCAGTCATAGAGGTAGAATGACAGGCAGCAAGGAGGGCAGACAGACAGGCAGGTAGACAGACAGGCAGCAAGGAGAGCAAACAGACCGGCAGACAGACAGACACACAGCTAGACAGTCAGTCAGTCATACAGGTAGACAGACAGGCAGTAAGGAGGGCAGACAGACAGGTAGACACACAGGAAGCAAGGAGAGCAGACAGACTGGCAGGTAGACAGACAGGCAGCAAGGAGGGCAGACAGACAGGCAGGTAGACACACAGGCAGCAAGGAGAGCAGACAGACTGGCAGGTAGACAGACAGGCAGCAAGGAGGGCAGACAGACAGGCAGGTAGACAGACAGGCAGCAAGGAGAGCAAACAGACCGGCAGACAGACAGACAGACAGGCAGCAAGGAGGGCAGACAGGCAGACAGACAGACAGGCAGCAAGGAGAGCAGACAGACAGGTAGACAGACAGGCAGCAAGGAGAGCAGACAGACTGGCAGGTATACAGACAGGCAGCAAGGATTGCAGACAGACAGACAAACAGGCAGCAAGGAGAGCAGACAGAAAGGCAGGTAGACAGACAGGCAGCAAGGCGATCAGACAGGCAGGTAGACAGACAGGCAGCAAGGAGAGCAGACAGACCGGCAGGTAGACAGACAGGCAGCAAGGAGGGCAGACAGACAGACAGGCAGCAAGGAGAGCAGACAGACAGGTAGACAGACAGGCAGCAAGGAGAGCAGAAAGACAGGTAGACACACAGGCAGCAAGGAGAGCAGACAGACTGGCAGGTAGACAGACAGGCAGCAAGGAGGGCAGACAGACAGACAGACAAACAGGCAGCAAGGAGGGCAGACAGGCAGACAGACCGACAGGCAGCAAGGAGAGCAGACAGACAGGTAGACAGACAGGCAGCAAGGAGAGCAGACAGACTGGCAGGTATACAGACAGGCAGCAAGGATTGCAGACAGACAAACAGGCAGCAAGGAGAGCAGACAGAAAGGCAGGTAGACAGACAGGCAGCAAGGCGATCAGACAGGCAGGTAGACAGACAGGCAGCAAGGAGAGCAGACAGACCGGCAGGTAGACAGACAGGCAGCAAGGAGGGCAGACAGGCAGACAGACAGACAGGCAGCAAGGAGAGCAGACAGACAGGTAGACAGACAGGCAGCAAGGAGAGCAGACAGACAGGTAGACAGACAGGCAGCAAGGAGAGCAGAAAGACAGGTAGACACACAGGCAGCAAGGAGAGCAGACAGACTGGCAGGTAGACAGACAGGCAGCAAGGAGGGCAGACAGACAGACAAACAGGCAGCAAGGAGAACAGACAGAAAGGCAGGTAGACAGACAGGCAGCAAGGCGATCAGACAGACAGGCAGGTAGACAGACAGACAGGCAGCAAGGAGATCAGACATACAGGCAGACAGACAGGTAGGCAGACAGGCAGCAAGAGGGGGAGACAGACAGGTAGACAGACAGAAAATTGAGGGGATATGGACTCTGTGATTGATGTGTCATCTTCTGCTCCACTGGCATCCTACATTTACCAAGAGTAAACCGCAAAACCAAAATGGAGGCGTTGTGAATATGGAAAATGTGTGTGTGTGCATGTGTGTATGCGCGTCTGTGTGCGTGTGTGTATGTGTGTGCCTGTGATTAGAGGATACAAAGCACTGTGGTGGAACAAAGTGGATTTCCTGAGCGTTTGACACAGCTGGATGGTATTAATTCTGTGCCAGTCAGGGATGGGTTTAGTCAGGCAGGTAGCTTTGTGGAAGGGATCCCTTTTAGATTCAAAGTTTGACGATCCCTCCCTCGCCACCTCGCTCCTGTGCTCTGTAAATGATGGCCCCAGTGTGACTAGACGAGGCAGAATGAAGGCAAAATAAATAAAAATCTTGTGTGTCTGGTGTTTGCCATCATTAGCCAACATTTTGGTGATTGGATCGAGCGGCCCGACAGAACGGCCGTCGTGATTAATAGTGAACGGTTCGCCCTTGGTGTCTGAAAGATGATGAACGACTGGTGTGTCCCAGCAGAGGCCTGTACTCTCTGATTACAGTGTATTTAATACACTCTAATGAATGGGCTCATTAGGGGAGGAAGACAGGAACATGGGTTGAACACATCTCCCCTGCGCCTCGTGCAAGCCAATCGTGGCTCGAGGGCTTTGTTTAGGACGGCTACCGAGCTGGTTTTCAACCATAGAAGAAGAAACCGGGGGCGCTGTTTTTACCACAGAAGAAGTCAGCGGCAAAGTACTACTCAAGAAACCTGCTCCTCCCAAGGCTTCCTCTTTCTCTTCTTCTTTCTCCGAGGCGAGCAGAGATTCGGGTTACGATGCAACGCAGGGTCAAAGGTCACCGTTGTCGTCCTGCCTCCTCTTACCTTCAACAGGCTGACCGACTGCGCCGCCTTGGAAGTGACTGGAAACTGAGCCTGATTGACAGGAAGTTGTACAGCATGTCACTGGTGGGTGGCTCATCATCTGCATCCCCTGTGTCCCAAGACTGAAGAGGAGGGAGGGAGGATTCCAGAACCCTGCCAGAGTTATTTATGAGTGTAAATACTGCATCCTCTGCCTAGTAATTACTTTAATAGTGCACTTCAATTAGAGAAGCTAATTAGTGTTTATCATGTTTACGTTTCTTCTTCCTTCTCTCCCGCCCATCTCTCTCCCTCCCCTGTCTCTTTTGCTCTTTTTGTCTCTCTCTCTGGCTCTGTCTCTCCTCCTCTCTGTCTCTCCCCTCTCTCTTTTGCTCTCTTTGTCTCTCTGGCTCTTTCTCTCCTCCACTCTGTCTCTCCTCCTTTATGTCTCTCTCCCCTCTCTCTCTCTCTCTCTCTCTCTCTCTCGCTCTCTCTCTCTCTCTCTCTCTCTCTCTCTCTCTCTCTCTCTCTCTCTCTCTCTCTCTCTCTCTGTGTCTCATTTTTCTCTGGTCTTGCTATTGCTGTCAACCCAAACATCTGCCAGAGAAAACTGCCCGTGCAATTCAACACTTCTTTTTAATTAATAATGCTGCATATTTCATATTTAAATGAATCTGCTTTGAAGTGTGGGAGTCATTAGGCTTATCTGGCTCTCCTTGACTCACAGGAAGCCACCAGGGGCAAATACGTTGTTTCACACAAAAGTTTGAAGGCGTTTTGTTTTTAAAATAAAATACACATATGACTTTTGACCATGGACAAAATACCTTTCATCTTTCATCTGTTTCATCTAAGTAAAAATGTTGTGCCAGGGGTAATGGGATCTTGCTCCACTTGTAACATTGTTCATTACAGTGTCATTGTTGTGGTACAAGAAATTCTTACTTTCAAGAGTATTTGAGTTGACATTTTTCTCAATTGCTAAGATACTTGAAATGACAATGGGATCTTTTTGAACCACGTCATTACTTAACGAGCACAAGTGTTCTTTTTTTTGGTGCAAGTCATTTTCACATTGCTTTCACACACACTGCAAATGCCAAGCACATGTCAAACAAAACTAAAACATTTGGTCTCAATTGACACAAATCACTCCCAAAGCTGTGAACCTCAGTCTAAAAGCCATTCTTCACATCCAGCGATCAGTTCTGATTCATGCATAACAGATACACCTGTAACGTGTCATGTAAGAAGATCTTTTCATGTCTGCATTGCAGGGGAAAACATCACAGTGTGATACTAATGAAAGCATGTTGGAGTCAGGTGGCTGAGCGGTTAGGGAATCGGACTAGTAATCTGAAGGTTGCCAGTTCGATTCCCGGCCGCACAAAATGACGTTGTGTCCTTGGGCAAAGCACTTCACCCTACTTGCCCCGGGAAATGTCCCTGTACTTACTGTAAGTCGCTCTGGATAAGAGCGTCTGCTAAATGACAAAATGTAAATGTTGCAGGATTGTACATAAAATGGACATGTAAAAGGTGGGTACCCTAACTATGTTAGCCATGATAAGTAGGATAACTATGATAGCTGTAGTTTGTAGATATGGGACACAGAACTATTGATAGAAAAAAAAATCAAGTTTAATGTTTTAATGAAAGTAAAACAGTGCTGGTTTTATGTATTTTTTTAATGTTTCAGGGGCTGCATGTGAACCTTTTTGAAAAAATGAATTGAGCTTGGTAAAAATGTGCTCAACCAATCAAGACAAACTGTTTAAAGAATTCCTCCTCTGCAGCTCACGAAATATTGACAGGCATCACAGAGATGCCAATATTACAAACTGATGTAGGCTCCTATTGTTTTTATAAATTGATGAAACAGTCCCTCATAAAAAAATACACGTGAAATGAAAAGACAGCACGTGTGGGTTTCTTTCAGGTTACAACAGAAATCAATGCCAAAATGTAACTGTTGTGAATTAAAATATTGATGAAGCGCAGGATGCATAGTGCATAAGACAGAAATGAAAAGATCATCACTTTTGCCTTCAAATTTAGTTTGAAGACTCAAAGTTTCAATGTTTACGCTTTGAAAGAGTATGTTCAGACCGAAACTGTAAGATGCACAGATCTAAAAAGTAAGATGTCTTTTCAACATACTATAATTCTTATGGGTTAATAGAGTCTGTGTCCCATATTGAAATATTATTATTGGTGTGTATGTGTATCGACTGCAAACTGCAGTTCAACATCAGCAACTGCACTTTACAAGAACGTATCTTTCTTTATAAAAAACAAAACAAAAGAATCCAAACATTAAAAACAAAAAACATCCAGCATTGCCAGTACATTTTGAAGAGAAAAAAAATCCCTGTTATGTAACCCAATCATTGACACAATATCCACTCTCCTCTCTCCCACAACCTAAGGAGAATGCTTCTCACCGGCTTCACAGTGGTAAGAAATGCTACGGCTAATGATGAAACCATGGAGTTAGTCAGTGACTACTGCCGCTGCTCAGGGCAGCATATTGGCTCATCTGCCTGGGAGGAACCCCGGAATACCAATAAACCACAAACCACACACAAACCAACCCGAGTGTAAAGGTTTGTTTGGAGATCAGAAATACCCTTCACTCAAAAAGCTGAGGATTGCATGTAAACTGACCATGAAAAGTGCCCGGAGAAAAGAGGAACAAGTACAAATACCATGTCATCTTTGAACACGTTTGTGGAAAGGCGTTAATAAGTGGAGGGAGTGGGAATGAAGCACCTTGCTAAAAACAAGAGCCCATTTGTTATATCAAAACAGGCCATCAACCCATTTAGCAACTTCTCCTGTTTGTCTGTTTTTTATTTCCGAAAACCACCGGAATATTGTTGAACAGTTCAAAAAGCATCTCACTGTCTGCGGTATGTTTTGTAATTAAAGTGGGCTATTTTTTTATTTATATATATATATATATTTTTTTTTATATATATTTTTTTTGACTGCAGACAAAAACACAATCAGTAACTCAGTTCCGACAAGACAGCTCAGAGCTGAATGTTGAAATTCACTTCCCACACAAGGTATTTTATTGGAAATACTTCTTGTGTGTGTCTGGCTGCACAAAGAAGAGAACAGGTGAAGTGTGTGGGTTTTTCCAGGCTTGGGTAAACACTGTTGAGATTGTTCGACTGTTCTAAGGTTCGCAGATACTCTAAAATCTGTGTGACAGCGTAGCCGGGTCTATTATGAACCATCGCATGACAGGAGAGATGACTCTCAGGCAGGCCACACGTACAGTGGTGAGAGAGATAAAATATTCATATATGAAATTGAATAAGGAACTGCTCTTTCCTGCACCTCGTTATTCAATAATGCATAATCTACATTCTATTACTTTTAACCATCAGTACGCGTCGGCAAGTGGACCCATTTTGGACACCCTGATTCTGCCCCCTGTTCTGTAATTGCTTGTTCTGCTTGGCTGCACCCACGTATCTCCCAAAGATAATGCTAAACACAATTACGGCAAAAGCAGACAATCGGTCTTCCTCCAAAAATCCCATGCACCCTCCATTTCCTGTTAGAGGACAACTTAAGTTGAAGGGGAAAATGTAGGTCGTGGATTGAACGTGATGGATGGAGTTCTTCATCTGATCATTATGCTTGACGGCTGATTTGAAGCAGGTCGTTGAAGTTGGCGGCAACTGTGGCTTTTGGCAGCAAAACATGGCAACTGTTGAGACATACGCTGAGAATATCAATCACGGAACTAGTTACAGTGCAGTAATAGGTTTGGAAGCTTCAGTTAAGATTACTGAAACATTAGGTGTTAGCCGTCTCGCCGGGTCTTTGACAGGTACAACCATATCAGGCCGTCCCGACCTTGAATGGATTCGTTTGGATTTGTGGCTTTCAAAGGCGGCTGTGGAAACCACAGTATCTGTTCATGCCACACTGGGCTCCCAGGCCCGCTGTAGTCGTGGTGGGTCTCCATCATGGAAGACAGCAGGGTTCATATCCTGCTGAACGGTTTCAGAGAGACAATCGAAAAGCGTCAACGTTATTAAGCCTCCCCTGCTGTGTATGGATACCTCTGGAAGGATGACAAATCAATAATGTTGCCTATTAACTTGTTCTTTTTCTCCTTTCTGTTTTCAGGGGAGGGAAAACGGCAAGGTGGGATCGGGGGGGGGGGGGGGGTGGAGAAAACAATCTGCCTGTCAGGTGTGTTTGCATCTTGCGGGTTCAATTTATCCTGGGTCCCAAAATAAAGAAATTGCTGCCTCCCGGTTGCCTTGAGCTGCGAGAAATAAACAGTCGATATTTGCTCCTGGGGACCTGCGAGAGGACGCTCGCATAAATCACCCAGCATGCACCTGTCCAACGAATCAGGCGCAGAGTCATGTGTCATCGCGTTTAGGATCGCGCCGCCGCTGTGCCTCCCCTCCATCTTTGAATCAATGTGCCAGGGGGCACTCTGAACCCTGGTCCCACACATGGTAGAGGGGAGCAGGAGGAAAATTGCTTTTCTACCTCTCCCTGGTGCTTCCCAAGAACCGCATTTAGATGGAGTCTATGGTTGTCTCCCTGGTGCTTATACTGAAACACAAGGGGTCTTTCCTCTGGGTATAATGATCCTGCTGTAATGCTTTAAAATGGCTCGTTTCATGTTTGTTTATGATTTTCTTTGTCGCTCTGGATGTCAACATTTGAAAAACAAATCAACTTGAGATCATTTTTCGGGGGGGATAAACGTGATGGGATCGTGCAAGAGAGCAGAATGGTGGATTTACTGGGCTTCCGTTTAGCTGAGCATGACAGTTACAACAATCTCAATGGTCTCCGTGCCAGTCACCTGCCTCTTGTCATTTTCACATTCAGCTCTTCCCGAGATAATATTTGTTGGCTGAAATACACCACCTACATTTCTCCTAATTCATTCAAATCTACCGATAAATTCAAACACGCATGTCAAAATCCAGATCGATTTTTTGTTTTGATATAATTTGTTTTGTAGGGCCACACAGCTGCTTCAGAAAGGAGGCAGTTTGTGAACTGCTAATAGCTTTCAGATGCTTGCCATATCTCCAACTGACAAGTGAAAGGACATCCAGAGGGGGGGAATGAGTGTGGATGGATCACAGCGAGCGAGCCATTCCCGATGCCCTTTCCAAAGACAAATCAGCCCTATCCTGGATGCAACAGGAGTGTTGCATCCCGTCCTGTGTCGTGGAGGATCTGTCTGGCCTGGCTGAGCCTCCAGCTCAGATCATTATAAGGAAATGGGGTCCTGCATTCACCAAGACAGATAGCTTAACATCCACCATAGGCATCATGGTGTCAAAGGAGAGTATAATGATGCCCCTCTCTTCTCTCTCTCTGTCTGTCTCTCTCTATCTCTCTCTCTCACTCGCTCTTTCTCTCTCTTTATCTCTCTCTCCTCTCTGTCTCTCTCTCTCTGTCTGTATCTCTCTCTCTCTGTATTTCTATCTCTGTATCTCTCTCTTTCTCTGTATCTCTTTCTCTCTGTATCTCTCTCTCTGTGTCTCTCTCGCTTGTTCTCTCTCTCTCGTAGAGCTGTGCCGGTATCTCTCTCTCCGTTGGATTTGCATGTGAGGCAGAGAGTGGGTCTGTGGCTTGTGAGGCAGAGTGGGTCTGTGGCTTGTGAGGCAGAGTGGGTCTGTGGCTTGTGAGGCAGAGTGGTTTTGTGGGTCTGTGGCTTGTGAGGCAGAGTGGGTCTGTGGCTTGTGAGGCAGAGTGGGTCTGTGGCTTGTGAGGCAGAGTGGGTCTGTGGCTTGTGAGGCAGAGTGGTTTTGTGGGTCTGTGGCTTGTGAGGCAGAGTGGGTCTGTGGCTTGTGAGGCAGAGTGGGTCTGTGGCTTGTGAGGCAGAGTGGGTCTGTGGGTCTGTGGCTTGTGAGGCAGAGTGGGTCTGTGGCTTGTGAGGCAGAGTGGGTCTGTGGCTTGTGAGGCAGAGTGGGTCTGTGGCTTGTGAGGCAGAGTGGGTCTGTGGGTCTGTGGCATGTGAGGCAGAGTGGTTCTGTGGGTCTGTGGCTTGTGAGGCAGAGTGGGTCTGTGGCATGTGAGGCAGAGTGGGTCTGTGGCATGTGAGGCAGAGTGGGTCTATGGGTCTTTGGCTTGTGAGGCATAGTGGTTCCGTGGGTCTTTGGCTTGTGAGGCAGAGTGGTTCTGTGGGTCTGTGGCTTGTGAGGCAGAGTGGGTCTGTGGCTTGACTCCTTTTTACAGATGTATGAATGGATTCATTTCCATGAAAAATATGGGAAGGAGAAATGTGAAAGTATGCTCAGCACAGACAGTGAAGTGGAGCCTGAATGATGCTGTCGAGAGCCGATGGCTTTGTTTCTGGCTGTAATGGTTTGATATGCATGGTTCTTGTTGGACAGCGGGTTGGCAGGAGAAGACTGGAGCCCTTTTCATGGCTAACTGCTCCCTCTTTTGCTTTCTCTCTGATTTCTCCTTTTATTTCTCTCTCTCTCCCTCTCCCCCTCTCTCTCTCTCTTTCTCTCTCCTTCTATCTCCCTCCTCCCCCCCCTCTCTCTCTCTCCCTCTCCCTCTATGTCCCCCTCTCTCTCTCTCCCTCTCCCTCTATGTCCCCCTCTCTCTCTCCCTCTCTCTCTCCCTCTCTCCCTCCCTCCCTCTCTCTCCCTCTCTCTCTCTCCCTCTGTGAGCTGTTTCCAGACCATTCCAGATTAATTGTCAGTGACAAAGGTTTTTAGCTCCATGCTGATAAAATGCAAGACCCGCACAGTGTTCCACCTGACACGTAAACAGGGTGGGAAACATTATTCGCTTTGCAAAGACCCGTGCCGCACTGTGGCCCTCTCCTCATCTCCCACTCTGACTTCCCGTTCGGAACCTAATTCATTCTCTCAGCGTACGTTGTTCACGAGTGTCAAATTAGGAAAACCTGGAAGCTGAGAATTTGCGTTTATCTGCTCAAGGAATTAATGACATGCCAGGCAAGATGATTATGAAAACCCTGCTTTGACAGTGAAGGAGGGTGCGAAGGTAATACAAAAGCAGCAGGGGAAAAAGCGCACAGTGTATGTAATTGTGTTCTGTGTGAGCATGGGGCCTCTTTTGAAGAGATTTTAATAGATGCTTGTACAGGGCTTTGTTATTCCAGCTGCTACTGTTGTGCTTCCTCTGCCCAGAAAAACCTATTTTCAATGCTCCATTGAACTTTGTCTGGAGATGTCTGTTTTCTTAATGTTGACCCCCCCCCCCCGCCCCCACTACCCTGATCATGTTCATTCCCTGGCTCAATCTCTGTGTTTAGCGAGTGAGATTCATGGGAAGGTTAAAGTGTTGCTGAATAAACGTGTTCCGATTCTCAGCACTGTATCCCCAGCCATCAGACAACAATGTACTGGATGTGGTTTGTGCTGCTGTAGTAATAACCTTGGCCTATTATCCGGAATCTACCATGAGGAGGAAGCATGTCAGAGACATTTTTCCCACAATTGGTGTACGATTGAACGAAAAAACCCATCCACCCCTCACGAAAATAAAAACAGCACAAACCACGTTGTTGTGACAACCAGGTTGTCTGAGACTGCGGTTCGAGAACGGAAACAATATCTCTAACCAGGTGATCTTCCCCAAACTTTTATTTTGAACTTATTGTGTTGAAATCCAGCGTCCAACCTGACTCCTTCAATGAAAAGACCACGGTGATAACGTTATCAAATCAGACAGCCCTGAGTGCCTCAAGGGTTTATAATATAGGCTATCCTGAAAGATTGATGTGTCTTTTGTTTCCAATTTTTTATGAAATTCCTGAGTAATGGAGAGGGGCAGGAAGGGGTAATGATTTATGAATATGACCAGAGGCGTTTTGACATCCACATCTCTGCATATACTTCCAGTCTCATCAGACGGGAAGGAAACAACGAAACAGTGTTCCGGCCCGACAAGATAACAGCCTCGAGACGGCAAGCGACCAGCGTCGCTGACCAGTCCTCTCAGAGCCCTCCCGCTTGTAAACTCCACCAACGAGCACAGCGATCTCAGTCTCAGTATCTGGTCAATTCTGGAAAAACAAGGAACTGAGGTCTGAACATAAGGTCATAGGCAGGCGATACACAGGTGAGGTTGAGTGGGGTAATATATACGACATGGTTTCATGGAGAATTTGTTTCCTGGTGCCGCTTTCAAAGGTGACCTTCCTCAGGTCACGTCTCAGGTAGTCATTTTGTGTTGATATGCTGCTGCTTGCCTAACATATTTCCTGCATCGTGACCCTGGCTGGAACATTTTCCCTGCACCAAAGTCAAATCTGAATTGAATCTGCTTCCCTGCCGTCAAAGTCGATAAGTGATCTATAAATAGGCGGGTGCGTGTGTGCGTTCATGGGCGTGCGTCTGCATGTGTGATATACTGTATTGCTTGATAGATGACAGATTTTTAATCAATGGGTACCATTAGAAATTAAATGCACTTTACTTATCCCAAGTACATACATTTTTTTCACACAAAATATTTGCATATTCACTCCAATGCACAATCGATACAGACTGTGAACCATTGAGTCTTTTATGAGGATGGAAAGTAAGAATGCCAGCCCTGTGTCATCAGTAAATCTTCCTTTCTCGCTGCGGTTGATAAAAAGGATCTTGGGTCGCCCTTGACCATGTTGTGAAGAACTGAGGCCTGTGTAAGTGCCGTGAAGCACGGCTGTCATTAGGAGTTCATTACTGTTATTTGTTTTTTTGGGGGCGTGACTCCGTGCTGACTGTTAGTGACCGAACAGCAGCTGGCCAGGCTGGTGGTGAGAGCCAATCAGAGCTTAACCAGCTGTAGAAGCTGTGGGTCTGGGTCAACGCGGCCATAGAGGATTGGGGAGTCCACTAGAGAGATGAGCAGAACTCTACTTTACTTTAGGCTCTCTCTCTCTCTCTTTCTCTGTTGGTCTGTGTCTCTCTCTCTTTTCTCCCTCTCTCTCTCCCTCTCTCTATCTCACACTCTGCGTCACCATCTATCTGTCTGTCTCTCTCTCTTTCTCTCCCTCTCTCTCTCCCCATCCATCCCCTCCCTCAGAGTTCATTGGCCATGGCCTGTCAACATGTGCCACAAACTCCCTTTTGGCAGTTTACATCCTGGTAGCAAACAGAGCTCAAAGCCATTTATCCGACACACATCATTATACCAACAGTCTGGTACACACAAATGGCCCTAATGGGCCATGTATAGTGGGCCTGCCTTTAGCATCCACAGTGTCTGCTGTGTCCCTGACAGACACAAGGGTATCCACCATGCAGCATGCTAAACAGTGACTGGACAGCTACGAGACGTGGGCGGGGTCTATCGCTGTATCATCCAATCGTCTCTCATCAGCCCATCCAGGATGACCCTTTGACCTAACAGACTGATAACATCGGCCGCTTGGCAGTGTCAGAGTCATAGACAGAGCGTATTTGTGAAATGAAAGTTTAACCATAACTCTAAATCCAACTCTAACCCCAAACTCAACCTTACCCCAACCCATGACCTGAACTCAAACTCTAAATCTCAACTCTAACCCCTAACCCTGCTCATAGCCCCATTCATCAATTTAATAGGTAAGGCATCATTTTGTAAGTTGCTCAGGGTGAGTGCAAGTACTAAATTCCTAACTAGTTTTAATGTTAGGTTTGCAGGACGATAAGAAACCCTGAGCAGGTGTACAAGGGTACAAAGCCAACTCATTAATAGTCTCCTCGGTTCCTTTTCCTCCCAAAAAGCGTTCTCATCTCTAAAATATGTCCATTGCGTGCAGCACATTAATTACTCTCATTGAAACCAATTTGGGGCCGAACATTGGCAGGTCCAGATAGGACTTTGACAGTATCCAGGCATCTGATACACCTGGTTTCACTCGGCCTCACCATAGATCACAGTGCTTGGCCCGTCCCGTGGAGGCAGGGGAGGGAGGGGGAGGGAGGGAGGGGTGGTTGGGGGATGGGAGAGAGGGGAGGTTGGGGGAGAGAGGGAGGGAGGGGAGGTTGAGGCAGGGAGGGAGGGGGGTTGGGGTGTTGGACTCCTCAAATCCGTGGTGCTGAAAATAACCTCCAGCCAGATGAGAGTGAGTGAGAGTGAATTATCCGTGCCTCAGTGGTAGGGCTCTCTGGGCCTTCACAGTAGGCCAGCCTAAAATCTCTTCTCACATGGTTAGGTATGTGTGAGGGCGAGGGATGGGGGGAGGGCTGGGCGAGGGGGGGGGGGGGGGGTGGATAGACTGGAGGGGAGAGAGAGGGCTGGGGGAGGGAGGAACAGAAAGAAGCACAGGATAGGGCTTTGGATGAGGTGGGTGGATAGGGCAGGGGTGGATGGAACAGGGCAGTGGTGTATAAAGCACCCAAAAGCCATACTTGAGTAAAAGTAAAGATACCTTACTGGAAAATGACTCCAGTAAAAGTAAAAAGTCACCTATGAGA
The DNA here is from genome assembly GCF_038355195.1 of Osmerus mordax. Lineage (NCBI taxonomy): Eukaryota > Metazoa > Chordata > Actinopteri > Osmeriformes > Osmeridae > Osmerus > Osmerus mordax. The sequence continues at coordinate 18,622,494 of NC_090055.1, forward strand.
ACACTACTTGAGTAAAAGTCTTAAAGTATCTGATATTTACTGTACTTAAGTATCAAAAGTAATTTTCTGATATTAAATGTACCTAAGTATTGAAAGTAAAAGTACAAGTAAATGCTGTTACAGTTTTTCTCAATTGCTAAAACACAAACCCATTGGCTGAAAAAAGTTCTCAGTTGCCTGTACTCATGTAGCTAATTGTGCCTGTCTGTTGTCAATACCTTAAACCATTTCACATGGTAAAACACAATTTGCAGATCTCACTTAGACTGTTCAGCAAAACTGTAAAGACATTCTCATTTTTAAAACACATTCTGCACTCTAATGCACATATCATCCATACTGGTAAACACAAATGGCAACAATCAATTACAAATAGAGAAAACATGTCATTGACTAAACACAACCACTCAAAATTGATTTCACTTGTTTCAAATGATGTGACACAACCAATATAAGCCAGTTCAGAGAGCAAACAGGTTGTTGAAGGTGGGAAAATATTGCTTGTGATGTCAACAAAGTGCTCTGGCCTGACCCAGCCCAAAGACAAGAAGAAGCACATTGATCACATGTTTACTCCTTTGATTTTTGTCCCTTTCAGTATTGTATACTTTAGTACAGTGCATTGTAGGCTGTATACTGTACAATGAACAAATTGTATGGCCCTGAACATTGTGCTTTCCATTTGTTACAGTAACAGTACTGACTGATTGCAGGTTCATATCAACAAAGAACAAGAGTGAGTTGTGAGTAGTGAGATGCAGGGTACAGTACTGTATACTGTACTGTACAAGGAGGAGAAAGAACAAAGCAATTGCAAAGAGCAAAGCAGAGTAGTCCTTTCTGATCAATTTTGAGCTACTATGATAGAACATGTTTTTGTTCATCAAAAGACAATGACGGATAAATATGAAATTTGTTTTGAGATTACGTAAAAATATACTTCTCCCTGAGAACTATATGTTTTGAACAATGTGTTTTCAATTTTTTGGTGTATTGTTTACTGACTGCTTGATAGTGTATATCATTTTGATCACTTTGTTTATGATTTGAGAGCAGTGTTTGATTTTGAGCACAGGTAAATCTGTTTTGAGGCGAAAGTTTCATTTTGCAAGAGAATTGAGGTTTTGTAAATAGTGCTTGAAGATGAGGTTTTGTGTTTACAGTTTTGAGAAAATGGGTGACTGTTTCAAGAAATGTGTTTTAGCAATTGTGAAAAACTGTAACTACAACAGGCCAGCCCACTCCACCTTAATTAAGAGAGTTGCAATTTGTATAGTTGGAGAGAAAGTCTTTTTCTACACAAGTACTTTTCTTTTGGGGTTTCAAAAGCACCTCTTTAGCAATATGGAAAACAAAAAGGTCAGGCTACAGTGTACATTTTTTAAATCCTGGTTAGGGCTTTGGTTTGATGACCTTTAGTGAAATGTCAGGGTTGTTCATAAAAGCAATCCCAGCTGAATAAATATGCAGAGGATTCTGTCCGCCCTGGTTTGCTGTGAGTATCTTGATCTGCAACGAAAGAACCAGGAGGGCTGTGAGCCAGAGATCTGATAACACACTCAACAAAAGGGGAATTTGTTTAAACACTTTTGAAACAATTTCCGAGCGTTGGGTTCTGAAAGAACCGTTTACAGCTTCGATCAGCCTGCCCAAGGGTTTTATCTTGAATCTCAGGTTCCAGAACATTCATTCAGAGAATTCTTCTATGGCTACAGAGGGTTCTTTTCAGCAGTTTGTATAGTAGAAGTAATATATATCTGTAATATGTGACAGAAGGTTGGTGGCACAAAAATGAAGAAAAAAAAATCAATGGTTGTATCGAAGGTTTGCTCACCAAATCAAAAAGCACTGCGAGGATGACAGTGAACTCAGCCAGTATGAATCGAGGCGGACCACATGAAAATACGATGCCCCGCCTCTCCACAATGCTCAAACTCAGCTATGGGTGTCGGGTAGGGAATAGCGAGTGTCTCTATTCAAAGAGTACAGACAAAGGCTGGCTGGTCTCTGCTCAGACGGATGCCGTGTGGCTGTTGTCTGTTTGAGCCTTGCTGCTGTGCCCAGAGCGTGTGCTTAAATATCTCCTCCCAGCGTAGAGTGAGGACTGTTTCTGAAGTGCCAGGTGGCAACTCGAGCAGATACAGCATGAGACGTTGAAGTGTGTTCGCACCGTCGTGACACACACACACATTAGTGTTGTTTGCTGTTTGGGTCGTGTTTTTATTTATTTTTATTTTTCTGGTGGGGGCAGGTTGTCTGCATTAGTGTTGTTTGTTTTTGTTACAGTGAGAGTGTGAAAAAAATCTGAACGTGATAATTGTTACTTTTTCCTTGAAACCTTTTGAGAAACTCTGGCAGCATGTTCGGCTATTTTGCTTCAGCTGACCTGGATATCAGGTGGTCTCTCTTCCTGTCTTTGTCTAAAAACCAGTGGTGATGTCCGCTACGTGATTGATGACGGGGCATTATTCGACGTGAGACCCTCCAACCATCAACCCCTGGAAGACCCACGGTCGAAGTCAAAGGTCACTGGGGGTATTGGCAGGATGGGGGCAGTCAATGCAGCCCCCGCAGAGCCATCCCTCCAGACCCTGATGGTCTTCACCGCCCTCGCCTCTCACAAACGTTTTAAAACCATACATCACCCCCCACACACACACACACAAACACAGGTTTGTTTTTCTATCGTAGTGGGGCCCGACCATTCACTCCCATTGAAAATGGTGTTATCTCAAACCACTAACTCTAACCCTAACCTCAACCCTTGGTGTGATTCTAACTCTAACCCTAAAACTCCTGAATGAAGCATTTCAAGCTGTGGAGCCCAGCAAAAGGCCTCACATGGTCAGGTTTTTCATGTTTCTCCATACTTGTACATAGACATCTGGTCCCTGCAAAGGTACTTAAACAAGACCACACACACACACATACACACACCTCTCCCCCGAAAAACGAAACCTCCCTGTACATTCAAGGACTGTCGTCCCTCCAACAGAATCAGTCGGAGACAGCGAAGTGTCCATTCTCCTGCGTTCTTGTGTCCCCTCAGTGAGCTTGGACTGACAGGTCCTGCTGCACCCGGTTCCTTCTTAAATCCATGCATTTTTAAAGAGCTGGAGGGACACGCTCGCCTCCTCGTTCGGAACTCATTTCCAACGACTGCAGCCATATTGTAATAAGCTGGAGATAGTGCTGCAGTGGCTCTTTGTATTGATTTAAGCCAGAGCTTCCGGAGTTGTGATTCATTACAATACCTAGCAAGGCAAAAATAGAGTCTGAAAAAGTGATTCATTCCAAGGTGCGTGTGAACGCTTTTACGTTTGTGTGTGTTTCCGTGTGCGTGGTGTGAGAGTGTGCGTGTGTTTCTGTGGGTGTGAGAGTGAAGGTGTGTATGTGTGTGTCAGTGAATGGGTGTGTATGTATTGTTCATCTTGTGTCTCTGTCTGGCACCGTGAAACCTTCATGGTATTTGGTTATTAATGAACTTGTCATGAAATGTATGCCTGAACATTTATGAAAATAAAAGGCTGCCAATGTTATTACAGTATTCATCAGTGAAATTCTACTCACAGCGGAGACCTTGATATTGTTTTTGTGAAATCACAGGCTGCGTGTGTAACAAAAATATAACCCTCGTTCAGAGTAGCATATGAGTGAATATTGTTACTGCACCATGATTGTTGCTCATCCTACAATGCCCAGAGCACCACCATCTTCTCTAGCACACTTCCTGTTGAGAATTGGAGTGTCCATGGCATAGATTCCAGATTTGGCAATCTTTGAATTATTACAATCTGTGTCAGTTGCTGAAAAACGAACTTTTTCCCACTCGAAAACAAAAAGCCGTTGCACCAATGGCATTGGCACGAACTGCAAAGCACATTAAAATCTGGTTCTCTGCTCTGTGGAAATCTAATTAGCAAGGTGCTGGAGTGTACAGACAGGGTTTCCAACACAAGTGGCGTGTTCGCTCTGGGCTCCTAGGCTTGTGATATCTGTGCAAAGATGATTCCTTTTGAGGTGAAAATAAAAAGCCTCAAATCAACTCAAACTGACAGCTCATTTAGAAATGAAAATCTGCCCCCATTGTTTTAATACTGACGTCGGAAACAATTCACTTCCTGCATTACTAGGAAAGATTCAGTTCTATGTATTCAGTTCTGTGAATCTACAGTCCCCGTTCAAAGAGGCCTTTGCAAGAAAATGTGCCCTTTTGTCATCTTGTTTTAGGCGATGATATCCAGCACATGCAAATCTTGTCCTCAGCATAAAATGAAACGCAGTGCTCTAGCAGAAACCAGCAGTACTCAAAACTACAATCAAGAGAATTATGTCATCCTTGTAAGGCTTCACGCTACATTATCTTGCTCTTTAACATATTCCTCCCCTGTCTTTCACAGTAAAAGTCCACTACATTAGTCTCGTGATATTAGTGAAGTAGTTCTTCTCTCCTGGGCAGGTGAGCTGTGCGAGGGCCTGGCTGTACAACATCACCCTACTAGCTCAGGGTCTGACAAGCTTGGGTGAACCCTCAGAGATGGAACCTCCTCAGAGAGGGGCTTTAAGAGCAAATGAGATTATCGCAACTATAGAATGAAGGAGGATCAATGCAGGGCTGCTAATGGGCTGCGTGGACGCTGTGAAGTGGACACTAGGGCTGAAATCAGCCCGCGCCAGGCGAGAAAGCAACCGAAATGAAGAGCAACAACAAAGCCCATCTGAGAGGCCCCTCCATCTTTGGGGCGCCGACAGGGCAGTCTGGCGATGTGGCAGGCAGCGATGACAAGTGTATCTGGGCAGGCTCTCTAATGAGAGCAGGGAGCGGGCATTAGGGTTTTAATCTCAGACACGGAGCTAGAGGGACATTAGGACATGGCGGCCATGATGGAAAGTAATAGGATATTGTAATGAACTGACACAAAGTGATATTAATGGGGAAGTTGGTTGGAGAAGGAGACGTCTGAAGAAAGGGAGAGAACGGAGGGGGGGGGGAGGGATCGCGGGGCGTCATGGCGACGAGACTCTTCTAGATCTACTCTCCCTCCCTAGACTAGACCAGAGGATGTGTTCTTTCCCCCTGTTTTAAAGGGCAGACGTGTGTGAGTTGACATGAGGGGACTTGGTTAGCCTTGAGTTTGTCATCATGAAACATCATTCTTCCTCGTTTGCGCTAGTTTCAGCACAGCTGTTGGGTTCAGCTGTGTTCAGTTTACTGTGTCTTGTTGGGTTTGGTTTATAACTGACCTTGCCGTGCGGTGCCCAAGGGTGAATTTGATAGTAATTGGTAGAATCACATAAAACCATTGTAGAAATGGGGGAGTAAAATCATCTACGCAAAACAGAAAACTGATTCCATTGTTTCAGTCCGCTAACAACACATCTCGGAGCCCTAGTGTCCTGACCAGATTCTGCAGTCTCTGTGAGCTAACAACCACATCTCGGAGCCCTAGTCTCCTGACCAGATCCTGCAGTCTCTGTGAGCTAACAACCACATCTCGGAGCCCTAGTCTCCTGACCAGATCCTGCAGTCTCTGTGAGCTAACAACCACATCTCGGAGCCCTAGTCTCCTGACCAGATCCTGCAGTCTCTGTGAGCTAACAACCACATCTCGGAGCCCTAGTGTCCTGACCAGATCCTGCACTCTCTGAGTTTAGGAGTTCTCACATCTCCATCAGACACAAACAGAAAGTTGATCATCTAACTTTAATCTTATTTACTTGCACACTCAGGTTTCATCATTTATGAGCGTTTGGCAAAGCCGTCGGGTGCTGAAAGAGATTCCTGCCCCTCGCCTAAAAATATAACTGCTGCTGGAAGGAGAGTTGAAATGTATATTTGTGTTTTTGGATTCCCCAGTCTTACGCTCATGTAAGACTGGGGTGTGTGGGAATTTCACAGGCGGGAAGCCAAGTGAGGCGGGAACAAGCCCTCTTGATAGTCTCCCAGGCCGTCTCTGACAAGTTCATTAGTATATAATTACTTAAGCCACCCGCCTGTGAAAAATAGACATTTGTCACCGTAACACAGACCGAGATTAACCTGTCATGGCTGTCTTTGTAGAGAACCTTGTGTTTGACAGTCGTGTTCTCGTCCGTCCCCCGTCCCCCCCCTGTTCTCCATAGCTCTACTCTACATTGGCGTGTGTTGGTGAAGGCTGCACGGTGTACACCTCCAGGCCTCTCTCTGTGGGAGGGAGGGTCTGTGTTCAGTCATATATCTCCCCCTGGACCCTCAACACGGGTGACAACCCTCACCCACTGGCACTGGGGACGGCAAGATGTGGAAGGTCTGCTTCCCATCTCAAGGGCCCTTAGAGAAGGGAAGACCCTACAGGGGACTTACCAGAACATACTGGGTCGTCAGTGAAATATGTTCTGTCCTCTGAAGACTGGTTGCTTGGGTTACTTCCTGTTCCGAGAACATCCTGGTTCTGTTCTTTCTCTGAGGCCAGGAAGTTCTCTGTACAATAAAGGCTGAAAGGACGTCAGAGGGAATGTGTCCTGTGTCTGAATGAAGGATCGGAAACTCAACTGAACAACAGTTACTATGAAGATATTTACATATTTCTATGTAGACTATAGATGGTACTTTGACTCTTTATGAAAGCCCCACGGTTGCCCTGAGAGATTCCAAATGTGGTACACGACAGCTCAAGAACACGGCTATCTATGTGAATTAAACAGATAAAGGTGTCTTGGAAGGATTTGGGCAATTTTTTTTTGTCAAATCCTCCGCCCCCATCAAGCGTGCTCTTGGGATTCTCAGGGAATAATGATAAATATGATAAGTGACTCAATGTTCTTTTCCTGGTTCTCTCTTTGCGCATTAGAATAATCGCCTCAACGCTCCAGGACAAATACTTGGTATCCATACTCTTGTCATTTCTGAGGGTAATTTATGTATTAAGTTCGTTTTAAGTGAACTCTCTTTGAAAGGGTGCCAGAGACCTACTTGTTGCCTGCAGTTCTGGAAGTTTGATTGAGCACACTTACTAAGGCCTACAGTAAGTCCATACTTTGAGTAATCCTGGTCTTCATTAGGGAAATCGACTCTTAATGGACACTCTGGGCAGCTATGAGTGTGATTAACACAATGGCACAAGCAGTGGGAGCCGTTGCCTCTGTGTAACAGCTGCCAATCTGACCCTTCGTTCCCAGGTGACAGAGAACAGCAGTGATTGTGAGAGGGAGACTAAGGTAATAGCTGAACGCCAGAGGCAGCTCCAAGAGACATCACACAAAGCACAAAGAAAATGTGAGAAACGCATCGCAGAATGGTCACTTCATATCGGATTGTTTTTTGCCTGGGTTTATTTACAGCAGAAACACAAAAACAAACAAAAAATACATTCTTCCCAGGTTTTATGCTCTTCGTCTTCACACCAAGTGTGCATTGCTACCCTTTGAAACCCTTTAGTAACCTTGGCGATAATGGTGGGGCTTCATCTTTTGTATGACTCCACCACAACCAAGATAATTACATTAATCACAATAACGTTAGCATGTCTGACCTTGTTGTTTTGTTGCCCATATATGGCACTTAAACAAAGGCAGAGGCTGCAATTCAAATGCGTGATGCTACATACTGGTGCCTCTCAATATGAAGTGAGGGAAAGATAAGATGAAACCGCCTCACCCAATGAGAGAGAGACCGAGAAAGAGAGAGAAGGATAAGATAAGAGAGAGAGTGAGCGAGTGAGTCAACGAGATAAGATGAGTGAGCGAGCAAGCGCGCGCGCGAGATAGTGAGCGAGAGAGCATGAGACAGAAAGAGCATCAGAGACAGAGAGACAGAGAGAAAGAGAGAGAAAGTGAAAGAGAGAGAGGAGCCTTGGAAAACGCGAGGCGCTCTGAGCTGGAGTGTTCCTACATGCTGTCATTGAAAGACGTCTGTGAATACAGAAGAGCACTCGGCATTCTCGAGACATGAAAGTGCTTCTCATGTCTGCTCACTAAGGAGAAGAAAAGAGAATGGGTCCTTTTGCCGCCATTAATCTGCTGACTCTCTCCTCTATCAAGCCCAACTGAAAGCAGCAGGCAGACACCAGGGACATTTTAACGTGACGTTAAGTGATGTTGAGGCTGTAGCTGCAATCAGCACTGATGGTGCATTGGTTCTGTGCTAAAGAGAGAACATTAGAACCCTTTTTTAATGAAGCACGTCCGATAATGATATCCATTCGTCTCTCTATGGCTCTCTTTGGAACCCAGGAGAAAGAGGAATGTGTGTTCTGGGTCATGAAGCTGCCACTGTGGTATCTATCATGGAGGATGAAATGTTCAGGAGTTACACACAGCTGGGTCATTGGTGTCAGTCGGTTACTAGCTGATCCATTTTTCGAAGAAGCCTGCATTTTTCTTTCGGGGGGGGGGGGGGGGGGGGAGGGTGTGGTGGGGGGGTGGCCGACATGTGGCCGTAGCAAATTACCTGTCTAATTTGATCTCAGAAATGTCAACGGTATTCTCAGCTTTAGAAAGGCAGTTGGTGGGTGGATTTCAAATGTATACAGTGCACTTTTTTCACCCAGCAAGTTTATTCAGATTTTTGTTAAGAATTCTGCACCGGGACTAATTAGCATAAGCAGAAGGTAGTCTGTAAAACCATGGTTTGTAATAGTGGGTGTTTAGCACACCACTCACATAACTAATAGCTGAGAAACACTCCAAAATGTCTACAGCATTAACATAAGACTCAGGTCCGATCCCATGCAATATCTTCCATGCTACTCAAAATGCATACGGGCTTAAAGCTGTGTGCGTGCGTGTGGGGCAATGTTCTTGTTCTGTCTAAATGTTGTTGAAGGGGTTTTAGGGTTAGTATTGCATATGGGGTTAGAAGTTAGGTTTCGGGTTCAGGTTAGGTTTTTAGGCTCAGAGTCAACGTTAAGATCAGGGGTTGGGGGAAACAGTATTTTGAATGGGACTTGAGTTAGAGTTAGGGTTAGTCCCCACACGAATAACAATGCAAACTTGTGTGTGTGCGTGTTTAAATACCGTATGTGTGTCTGCGTGTGTCATAGGAAGTGTAATGACTTCAGAAGTCTATAAAATTATGGAAATAAGAATCAAAGCAAATGTAAGTTTATAATGACTCAGTGCTTTAGTAAGATGGGCTTTCATGTAATGAACGGTTTTGTGCTGACATTTAGAGAGGGTGCACTTTACGCTAATGCTGACAGCTCAGGGGGACATGCTATTTAATGTGAATCTGCTGTTTATTTTCTCCTGACAGAAAGTTAAGTTTCAAACCCTTACCTTACCTCCTGCCACTGTCTTTTCTTTCTTTATTTACCGAATTTTCACTTCGAAACAGATTTCTTCAACTCCCCACCACTTTGTTCTGCTGCAACCTTGGCAGACACTAGCCCTGGAAATGGCACCGCAGCATGAGGCACTGCATTATGTGTTACGTAATGCCAAACAACCGGTTCCTGTCACAAACGTGGCTCTAGGATATCCTGAGCTCTGGTCATGGTGCTCAAACACCTCCAAAGCCCTGTGGAGAATCGAGGCTGTCGCTCAGCGCATGTGCCTGAGGCTCGAGTCGTCTAGCTGAAGTCAGTGTGACTGGTTTCCCTCTCACACTCCTCGCTGTCCCTGCAGCATCCGTAGGTGTGGTTCATCTACTCCTACCAGAGTGTGGCTCGGAGCACACATTTCTGACCGGACCAAACCCAATTCCGACACAATAGTAATTAAGCTTGACCCCAACCTGACAGGCTTTCTGTTTTATCGTGTCCCAGCCCGACCCCTACGCAGTTGACGCGAGCCGAGGCATTGAGTTTGTGTTGCCGTGTCATGCAATTGTTGTTACCATGGCTACAGCTTACCTGTTATAGGGTGTGTATGATGTGCTATATTTGCACCAAAAAAAAGTTGAATCGACATGTCAAGAAAGATCGAAATAAACCCGAATCTGAACATCATTTGCATTTTTTTTGCTCAAACCCGGACCAAAGTGTAGCTTTCTGACTGTCCCTGTTGGGCTTGGGTCAGCTAGACAGCCTCTAACTCACACCTCCAACAGTAGGTTGCAGCACAGAAACTTCCTCTCCCAGCATTGAGAAGCTGCTACTGTCACTTGTCTTGGCTGTGTGCATCATTTAAGCACCCCTTAGTATTAACCCGAAGCAGGGGCGTCGTTCGACCCTTTTTACTGGGGCACGTGCCCCAGTATAAATCTGATGTGCCCCAGTAAAATCAAAAGTTTGAGTTTTAACAATTTACTTTATTAGTCAGTCCATTTATTTGGATTGATAATCCCAGAAAAAAATAAATGCAGTATCCGAATCAACGCTTGTAAAATCAAAGCAGTTTAACTGAAAACACAAACCGATACCCGCAGAATTCCATGTCAGCGCGCTCTTTTGTGTTCCAAATAGCCACTGCAGCACGCACACAAAAGTCTAGGTGTCGGACTCTGCACACAAGTCAGAATTGAGGTAGGCTACGAAAACATTACAAAACTAAAGAAAGTTTCTAAATGATAGGCCTACCGATTATCGTATTTTGACTAAAACACAAAAACAGTATTACATGAAGCTCAAAAAACTGTATTTGCACTCAAATGATAGCAAAGAAAATATGCGGGCACGCATTAACTATTGATGTACCTGCCAAAGCTGATATCAAACTTGCGTCCCTGAACTGTTGTATAGTGGGTTAAGCAAGGGGAGTTTCTATAGCCTAGTAGTGCATTGTGCACAGCAAGCTTGGAAGAAAAAAAAGGGATATGAATAAGGGCCTGTGCCCCAGTAGAGCTTTATGTCTAACAACGCCTCTGACCCGAAGTCCAAACGCTTGTGGGAGAAGGTAGCCAGCATCAGACCAGCTTGTTTTTCTTCATGTTCGGTTAGCATAGTGTAGCATGGCAACGGCTCGTTTCGCCTCTACGGCGTACTGTTGCCGATGTGCCCCGACTCACCAGAAAGAGAGCAAGCCCACATGTATGTACTTACTATCACAAACTAGCTCCATCCACTTCATTTTCATGTTTTGAAATCTGTCTCTGTGAGGGTTTGGTATGAGTTCAGTTGAAGAGGAGCAGATCTGGAGCTGGTGAATGGCGAGACCTCACAGTCTTGGGGGGGAAAAGACTGTGAATTCCTGCCCGTTTGAAAGGGCAGTGGTTGAAGTGAGTTCAGTTCAAACGATGCAGCTTGGTTTCTGGCACACCAGCGCCCCCTGTTGTTCCGGTGTCCAAGTGACTGAGGAACGGTGGAGAGACACAGAACGACTGATTCGATCAGCAGTCCAAACGCACATTTCTCTTGGGGGATATTCTTTTTCAAATGACATGAGGCAGTATATGGTGTGGAAAATAGCATTTCGTTTTTTTGCGAGCTCATAAATAAAGTTACCCTTTCCATTATGAATTTATCGTCTGTCATGTCCTCTCCAACATGAATGGTTTGACATGTCCAAAGTTTATCAAGTTCACTGGATTCGAGTGGCACAAGGCCAGTACAATTAACTGACAAAATGTGTGTTCATTGAAAAAACATAAAAGAATCCATTCCCTCAAATATTGATCTAAAACCGTATGTTAAATAAATGAATTGGTTTAATTTTAAAGGGTGTCAGTGTAACTTGCAAGTATCCAGCCCCTTAATGTTTAATGACTGTCTGGTTTTCAGAGATGAAGACGGAGGGATCTGTGCGGCAAAGAAGTCCTGTGAACGCTCCCCTTTCAGAGGAACGTCATTGAAATCATGCAGGGTCGTCCATAATTCGAGATGGTCAAAGCCATCGGTCTAGCAGTGTCCTTGACAATCAACAGCTGACACAATGGTGACACTCTCTACACCTGTCACGAGGGTCTCCTGGACTGTCCTGGTCTCCAGGTATGGCCTGAGACTGTCCTGGTCTCCAGGTCTGTCCTGGGACTGTCCTGGTCTCCAGGTCTGTCCTGCGACTGTCCTGGTCTCCAGGTCTGACCTGGGACTGTCCTGGTCTCCAGGTCTGTCCTGGGACTGTCCTGGTCTCCAGGTCTGGGACTGTCCTGGTCTCCAGGTCTGGTTTGGGACTGTCCTGGTCTCCAGGTCTGTCCTGGGACTGTCCTGGTCTCCAGGTCTGGGACTGTCCTGGTCTCCAGGTCTGGTTTGGGACTGTCCTGGTCTCCAGGTCTGTCCTGCGACTGTCCTGGTCTCCAGGTCTGACCTGGGACTGTCCTGGTCTCCAGGTCTGTCCTGGGGCTGTCCTGGTCTCCAGGTCTGGGACTGTCCTGGTCTCCAGGTCTGGTTTGGGACTGTCCTGGTCTCCAGGTCTGTCCTGGGGCTGTCCTGGTCTCCAGGTCTGTCCTGCGACTGTCCTGGTCTCCAGGTCAGACCTGAGACTGTCCTGGTCTCCAGGTCTGTCCTGGGACTGTCCTAGTCTCCAGGTCTGTCCTGGGGCTGTCCTGGTCTCCAGGTCTGGGACTGTCCTGGTCTCCAGGTCTGGTTTGGGACTGTCCTGGTCTCCAGGTCTGTCCTGGGACTGTCCTGGTCTCCAGGTCTGTCCTGGGGCTGTCCTGGTCTCCAGGTCTGGTTTGGGACTGTCCTGGTCTCCAGGTCTGGCCTGGGGCTGTCCTGGTCTGGTCTGGGTTTCTCTGAGGGCTTCCAGGCTGGACTCCAGCAGATCCTCCCACTCCACATTGAGGAGAGCGCTTGGAGAGGTGGAGAAACAACACAGATTACCCGCGGCCCTGAACGTCTTAGCCTAGACTCGCCGTTCTCCAAATGTTTAATCTCGTAGTGATAAAAACATCTTATTTCCATAAGTGCCGCCCACAAGTGTGATTGCGCCCGTTCACGCCCACTGGAATACCACGAGCCTTCGTGTGTCACACTGTGTTGTATGTTTGCCCATATGGTGATGCGCTGCGCATAGCCTGCTATGGAACATTGTTGGGTGTGTGGGTGCTGGTTCTGGCAGCGTTTCCACAGCGATGCTTTTGTTTTCCTTTTCGCTTCATGTTCGCGAGTGTGTAAGCTCAGGCAAAGCAGCTCAGAAATGAGGAAAAGGGGGGAGTGAGAGCAGGATGTGAAGTTAAGCAGCTATGAGAGGACATGAAGATGGGTTTAAAGTGTTTATCGTGGGTAAAAGCTGTAAACCCAGCTAAAAAGCAGAGCTCCAACAGGGTCTGGTGTACGGATAATACTTTTATCTGTGCTTGTGGAACAGAGATTTAGTCCAGCTTCTAGTGAAAATTGTGTTGAGAGCGGTTCTGGTGTCAGTGTATCAGAATCCCAGTCTACTCAGTCTACTGGGATTCTGTGAAAGGATAAAATTGTGTCTTGTTATAATACAAACTGTTCCTTGGCACTAACCACTAAAATACTGTTGGAACTGGGCACTTGTGATCCTTGATTATTAGCAGCCTGTATTTATATTTGTATGGCATGTTGGATAAAAGCATATGCTAAAGGAAAATACGGAAAAAAGTATCGTAGGATGGTAAAAGGCAGCCATTTTAAGGGACTATCATAGTCGCAGGGTAGGACTGTGAAGCAGGTTTTGTTTTTGCTGGAAAGAAAAGATGATAAATGAGCGCCTCAGAGCAACAAACCCCTCCCTTCTCTCTCCCTCCTTTCTCTCTTTCCCCTTCTCCCTCCCTCTTTTATCTCTCTCCCCTTCTCCCTCCCTCCCCTTCTCCCTCCCCACTTTCTCTCTCTCTCCCCCTCCCTCCCCCTCTCTCCCTCCTTTCTCTCTCTCCCCTCTCTCAGTCCTTTCTCTCTCTCTCCCCTCTCTCCCTCCTTTCACTCTCTCTCCCCCTCTCTCCCTCCTTTCACTCTCTCTCCCCCTCTCTCCCTCCTTTCTCTCTTTCTCTCCCCTCTCTCCCTCCTTTCTCTCTCTCTCCCCTTTTCTCTCCCTCCTTTCTCACCCTCTCTCCCTCCTTTCTCTCTCTATCTGCCCTTCTCTCTCCCTCCTTTCTCTCTCTCTCCCCCTATCTCCCTCATTTATTTCTCTCTCCCTCCTTTCTCTCTCTCTCCCCCTCTCTCCTTCCTTTCTTTCTCTCTCTCTCCCCTTTCTCCCTCCTTTCTCTCTCTCTCTCCCCCTCTTTCCATCCTTTCTCTCTCCCCCCTCTCCCTCATTTTATCTCTGTCCTCCTCCCCTCTCTCTCCCTCTTCTTTCTATTTCTCTCTGTCTCTCCCTTTCTTTGTCTCCCTTCTCTCCTCTCCTTTCACCCTCTCTCTGCCCTCCCACTCTCTTCACACTCCTCTCTCCCTCTCTCTTTCTTCTCTCTCTCCTCCCCTTTCGCTATCTCCATCGCTCTCTCTATTTCTCTGCCTCTCTCTCCCTCTTTCTAATATGGTGTGACAGCTGGTTTGGACCCTCCATCGTTCTGGGGCAAAAACTGTTTTAATCTGGTTTTGGGCCCATAATGAAATGAGCTGTTCATAGAGCCTGTAACTGCATTATTAGAGCCAGACAGAAACGGGATTTAGTGGAGACGCAAAGCCAGCAGGCAGGGACCTTGCGTGGAATGTTTACCACATTCTTTGGAGCCAGCGTACGGTGAAGAGCGGGACACACCGACCCAGTCCTCCTCTGATGAGCGCTCTCAGGAATGTGCATTTCAATTTCCCCTCCGGCCCTTCAGATCGACCGCACAGGATCAGGCTCCAGACCGAGGAGGAACGGGAGAGTGAGTGGTGGGGGTACTGCACGTACTGTACTGCACTCGACTGAACCAGTAGGACTGAAGCTATACGGCATGTCTGGGTCTGCCTGCGTGTGGGACTGTCCTCATTCACGTTGTGTGACAATGCAGAACCCAGCTTTTGGTTTTCCCTCCCATCCAACTCCCTTCTCCCCCTCCCTACCTTCCTGTTCTTATCCCCTCCCTCGCTTCATCTTTTCCCTTGCTCTCGCTCTTGAGCTCGCACTTTCCCACTCCGTCTCCCCCCTCCTTCTCCCTCTACCCCTTCCTCGATCTCCCCTCCCCCTCTTCCTCCCCCGCCTCCTTCTCCCTCGCTGTCTTCTGTCTGAACCAGCACCACCACCCAGGTCAAGACTCCCATCCTCTTCATGTCCTCCTCCCGTCTCAGGAAATGAAGCTTCAGAACGGCCACAGCGCACCAGACACTTCTGAAGTGCCACAGTGAGTGGACTGAAACACAGCCTTGCCATCCTGAAATCCTGTTTTGTACTTCTCCTCTCCTCCCCCCTCCTCCATCTCAGAATGGAATATGCTCCGTGCAGGAAAAAGCCCTCCATTTCAAATGGGTTCTCCAGTGAGGTAGGTCTTCGAAAGGTTTCGAACAGAAACGGATTTCTTTGCAATGACACTTTCCAGTAACCCTTCAAAAAGCACACAAAGGGTATAACATCTCACTGAGTCCTCATTATCTGACAGGTTGTTTAACAAACCAACACATGAACACGCTGGGGAACAAAGAATCGAGCAAACCCGTATATGCATCTGTGGATATCTGATCGAGGAATTGAACCTTGCATCCAGGTCTCAGGCTTCTATTGGCATTCTTCTTCCAGTCGTCATGCTAATGTTGGGTCTCATCTCCATTGTGGACACCCATTCCATATATGTACATTATTTTGTCCCCTTCAAGAGCCTTGAGAGCTTTCAACACCAATTCACAGGAGCAAGAGTGAAGTGAGAACGGAAATATGGACGCTGCAGGTGTGACCCCGTTCTGTGTACACGCAGGTTTACGTAAATCGACATGAATCCACCTGCTGACCCTCTGACAAAAGGGGTGATTGACGACACATTTCACCTCGAATCAACGGCCGTGATTATATTGTTTCGTGTATGACAAGCACGGATCATAGGTCAGCTTTAATCAAACCTCTTCAGCTCCTTCCTTGGCCCGGCGCTCCGCATCAGACAAACTGTTTCTCTCCTCCTCGCCCGGCTCACCTTTACTTTAACCCTTCTGTTTTAACGTCGCCGCTGCACTCTCGCACGCCTCCGCAAGGACGCGGTTTGACGATAGCGCGAACGGGGACGACTGACGGAGCTTTTGCAAAGTGAGTGGAAAGGCGAAGTCGTTCCTGGAGGTAAGTGAACTCCCAAAGGCGACGTTGTGTGTTTCTGCGAGAACACGTCCTCCCCGGTCTACTCACGTTGCCACGGAAACCTGCCCGACACAAACAAACGCGCCGCAAAGCAACAGGAGGAGGGAAAAAAGAAAAGAAGCACGAAGATATTTGACCCCTTAATTCCCCTTTACAAGTTTACCCATGGTTTCTCTGTCTGCTGTCTGAATCAGCGCTTTCACATGTTCAGATGTATCAGATGTCGAAAGAATACACCTGTGGGTCTTTGTGTTGCGACGTACAAAGTAATGAACCAGGTGCACTAACACAACCACTTCAACTGCAAGTGTAAAAAGGAAAAAAAATCTGAAAGGCTAACTCATGATGTCACAAATACTATGTGACCTGACCTTACCAGCGCCTCTGTTCTCAAGAACCTTCTGAAACTTCTCAGAGTCGTAACTCAACGATTGCGTGACAATGAAGATCTATCCTGCCATGTGTTATTGCAGACACTCCTGCCCAGCACACACACACACACACACACACAAAACGCACACACATACAGTACACACACACACACACGTACACACACAAAAGAAGAAGGAAAACAAGTGCTATCATCTGGATCTTCGTTCCAGACTGTTCCACTGGGTCCTTGACACGCAGCACGGAAACACAGCACAGACGTTCCACCACTCAAGCACACATTACCTGTTCCGCCTGCTGTTCTATCGGCCAATAGGGGCCAGGCGTCGGGAGGAAGTCACATTTGCATTTTAATTTTGCATTTGTTGCCGTGGTCCGCCCAGAGTTTTTTACTGTGCAGTGCTTGTTTAATGGTCCTTGGCGAAATGAATGCACAAGTTTGTAATAAACAGAGGACTTCATTATGCAAATGAGGGCCTACATCACACCCCAGACGTATAAAAAGAGACAACCCCTGGAAGGATCCGGATATTATGTTAGGTGGGATTCAACACAAGACAAGACAACATCGAGGGGAAGGTTTTTATTAAATGGATTGCGTGTTTGTGTGCATCTATGTGCACATGTGTGGGTGTGTTGCCCCTTTAATATCACAGATGGCACCGACAATGAGACATGGTCTCATTATTTATCATGAATACACTATAGGCTACATTTACCTCCGACCGGTATTAACATGAAATATGACAACTGGATCCTGAGTACTGTAAGGATTGCTACTCCATGTATTTACACTGTTGTAAACAATGTTGAAGGTTAGGCAGCCATAGCTGTATGATTACGTCACATCAGTCGGGATAAAAGGCTGCTTGGAATGTCCTGCATCTGTCTACCTGATAGCACTTTTCAAGCCCTCTAAGTGCTATATTTCCTCTGCATTAATCTGATGTTTTAAGAGCTTTTTGCTCCTGCGGAAACACGTGTAAAGTCTGTCACATCAAGTCTCCCCAACAAACAGGCGCGACTCAAATACCTCTGCGTATTGCGGCCATTGTTCCCATTCTAAACCAAAGAGGTTCATTAGATTCTGTTGTGATGCTGTGCAGGATTCTTTTACACTGTGAGGCGGTAATATGCTACCATTCTCTTGGACAGGAAACCATTTTCATGCACGACCTAACTGACGGATAAGGACGGGACACAAACTCAGCCCATCTCCACAGACCAATCCAGACCTGAGAGCCAGCAGTCTGCTGAAACAGGCAGCACATATCAGGCGCTAATAAGACTCGGGAAGGGAAACAAATAGACCTCTTTACAGACGAGTGAAGTACCAAACGGTAACTCCTCTTAGGCATGTTTCACAAGCCTCCACTAATGAGAACACGGACGGCTTAAAAAATAAAAAAGAATCAGGATGGAGAAAAGCAGGTTTACCACCCTGTTGTTTTAAACGCCTCTCCAGAAGGGAAGTACAGCAAAGCCAACGGTTTTTCTCTCGGAGCCTGTAACCCCACTGTTTGATTGGGATGTAATGAGAGCTCCTCTAGGTGGATGTGTGAGTGGGGTTTACAGCGCAGTGGGGATGAATGAAACATGGCCGCTGTTTACTTATTGAACGCGACGCTGTGAGCCACAGCCCCACCATCCCCTCCGTCAATAGAAAGCCAGGCCAGGTGTGCGCAAAAGGATTCTGCGCTTGCGGTAAAATACACGAACCTAATTCCGTGTAAAAAAGCGCTATTTCTACGAAGCTATAACTCGTCAGGGTTCTTTTAAAGGAGTGATGCGAAAATGATACATGACTGGTAATGCCTTCTGAAGGCCCATAAAAAATCTGCCATTGAGAGAGTGGGCAACCCCTAACCCATTGAGAGAATAGCTTGTTCATTACAGCCATAAAAGTGCAGAGTCATCAACGATGCAGCAATAAGCCAGAATCAAAGCCAGGCCAAAAATACCGGTGATAACTTCAGCTTGATCTGTTTTCACACGTAATAACACACTAAAAAGGTCAGATTTGTTTTGAATTTGTTTATTTATTTATTCATGTGTCTGATAAATGTCACACACAAATACCGCTGTGAAATGCTAAAAAAAACAAAGCCTTGAAGCTTAAGAGGAACGTTGAAATCTGGAATCTTAAGTCCTGCAGGATCTGTGTACGTTGTCTGTTCACCGGTATGTTTATGTCGTCCATTCACTCCCAGGTGAGCTTGACTGTTGAATCAGAAGGATGTGGGTGAGCAGCACTGGAGGACACAGAGAACAGGTTAGGGGGAAATACGGGTATTGCTTGTATCTTCTGAAGTACGAAAGTGCGCCTGCGTGTATTTGTGCCCGAGCAACGGACCCTCAATCAGGGTCAGTCCCACAGCTGCCTCTACTAACTGTAGGAGGACAATACTGCTGAAAGGTGCAATGCAAAAGCTCTGAGAGAATTGTAGCTCCAGGTCTACAAGCTAGGAGACCCTATAATGTCCCTTCATATTGGGGCCTTGTGATTTCTGATCGTCAACAGACCTAGCAGACGACAACCCGAAGCTGGGAGGAACGGAAGGGTGGAGGAGGCGGGGTGAGGGGAGGTACAGCAGCCTCGCGTTGGGACGTCTGGGACTTTGTCCCTGGCTGTGGTGATGCCTGTGCCGGGCGCTGGTCTGTGTGTCTGTCCTCCATTCCGGTGCGGTTCAGTGGGCGCCTGTGCTGCAGTGGGCTGATTGATACCCCTGGTGCTGCCGGGAACAGGTTTTCTTCCCGTCTTCAAATGCTGCTGATGCAGCACTGAGAGCGATTTGAGACCCTTTAGGAAAACAGATGGTCGTCTCAAGCCTGCTCCCTCTAACTGCGCTGCCTCCCTCCCTCCCCCTGCCGTTCCCTCCATCTCCCTCACTTCCTCCTTTAATGTGTACCTGAACATGCTCCCCGTTTCCCACCTGCTCGACTGCTCTCTCCCTCTTTCTCTCCCTCTCATTCTCCCTCTTACTCTCTCTCTCTCGTCCTCTCGCTCCCGCTCTGTCTTTTTTTCCAAGCAGGCTCTCCATTTCCTTATGAGATAAGTAGCACTCGGGTGATTTGTCTCTGTCTCTGTCCTGCCACCTGCTTCTCTTCCTGCTCTGGATGAGGAAGAGCAGCTAGGCCGATGCTTCCCGTCGCCTCCAGCATTTGTCAACACTTAATGGCATCTTCAACAGAGCCTGTGCCACACGGCCCAGGCTAATAGGACGAGGAGTTGGCGTGGGAGGGACTGACCCTGATAAGGGTCCCGAGCATTTCAATATCTTCAAAATGGCCACATCAGACCCAGGAAATTGCGCATAAATTCAGTTGTGAAATGACTAGCGGTGTAACCATGGAAAAACTGGAGCGGACCTGAGAACCGACAGAGAAAACGTCCTCGTTTTGACTGTCGCTATCAGCTATATGTGGGGCACCCTTTGTGGAGCGAGAGTGAAGTTTGCTCTGGCTGTGTCGTTTTGGGCTCTGACAAACGACAGAACTTGGTTGCTGTGTGGCCCACATGTCTGCAAGCCAGTTTCCATTGTCCTCCATCCCCAAGTCATTTGGAAAGGCTGATAATAGGTCAACCGACTTGGACAGAAACCCTGTGTGTCTTTCCAGTCATGAATCAACCATTTGCATGAATAGTCCTCATAAGATGAGGGCTGAATAGTTCAACTGAAGAGAGATTGGCTGAAAAGGCTGGCACATACATTGGCTAATGCTCAGCGGATTCGCTCTTGCACTCAGTTACGACAGCCTACAAAGCACGTCAAAATGGTTCAGTTTGTGTTCATGTAGTCTGAGCAGACTTCGCCACCTCAAAATCGATGCCCCCATAGCCGCACAGCTGCAGAATACTAAGGCTTAAAACAATAGTTTGCGTCCCCTGGTATGTTAAAGTTTCGTACCTCACAGCGCGTAGCATCAGTCACCCACTTCAGAGGCACCAAGTCAAATCCAGTTGCAACTGTACACATGAGAGAGAAGTTAACAAGTTGGATCCTGGATCAGCTGTGGAGTCCAGTATGGAGAGAAACAGCACTTCAGGGAGGTTAACGCAGTCAGTCCTCCGGGTCGGGCACAGCTATCACACCCGGCAGATGCATCCGCCCCCCCCTTCATCTCTTCACCCCCCCTCGCTCTAACACCCCGTCATTAAGAGTAATTACTGGACGCGAGGCCAAACAGGGCCGGATGAACGCAGATGAGCTTCTTCCGTTTGCGCCCCAAAACGAGCTCAAACACGACCTCGCTCCCTGGGGGGGTCAAAGGTCAGACGTGACACGACGAGTTTGAGGTAAACACAGGGGGAGGACTGCTTTGCGGTGTCGCGACCTGCCTCCCCAAAACACAACCCGCCGAAACGGGCCGCCGCTGTTGCTAGGCATCCACGGGAATGTCTGAGCGCCGAAGATGAATGTTGATTTGATCTTTAAGTTTTCATGACAACAGGTTGTTTCATTACTGCTGTTTAGAGCTCGTGAGTAAAAGAGGAAGGGGGGGCGAGGAGGCCAAGGTGCATGTTTCAAGTCCACCGCACTAATTATGTCTAATGTCTGGGTACGTTCATCGCTTCAAGAGATAATGTATTTCGAAGCAGGGGAGAACACATAGGGACTACCCCGTGATACATATTCGATGTGTGGCATTCTCTGTTGTGATGCAGCACCGAGATACCAAACATACAAATGCAATCACTGCATCAGTCACTAAATCATGTTGATGGTCTGTTGTAAGACAGGGGAAGAGGGGGGGGAAGAGAAGGGTGGGAAAAAAAACATTTCCAGAGACAGGAAGATGAAACAGATTGTCCACCCAACGTGGGAGACAATGCTCTTGTCGACTTTGGGGATTGTCAGAAAGAGGTGAAATGAATAAATACATGTGATGGGAAACTTGTCGGCTTCCTTCCTTGCCATCCTCCTCTTTCCTTTGCTTCCAGCTCAACCATTGGCTCCCTGAAGGGAGAGAGCATGAGAGGAGTTGTGTTTCTGTTTCCATGTCTTTGGGTCTGTGTATGTGTGTGCCTGCGGGTGTATGTACGGCTGTGTGTGTGTGTGTGTATGCATAGGTCTGTGTGTGTGTGTGTGTATGTGCGTTTGTGTGTATGTGTGTGTATGTGTGTGTATGAGTGTGTGTGTGTGTGTGGGTGTATGTGTGTGTGTGTGTGTGTGTTAGAGTCAGCCTGCATGGCGCAGCATACCAGGTTGGACTGGGGCATAACAGATGGTCCTGCCTGTTGAAAGATGAAAAACAGATGAACCAGTAAGCTAATTAAGCCTGGCTTATGAATCAATAGCACCCTACTGGAACACAGAAATAGGACAGTTGACCAAATGTCTGTGCACCAAAATGTCAACAGGCAATATCTTTTTAAACCTGTTGTTAATTGAGACCTAACTTCCTGACTCATTTGGAAGCCTGCGATTAAATGTGGACAGTTACAGTTCTCTAAGAGATGTGTGGGGTCATTTCTTGTAAACACAACATATGCGAGCGGATGGATCCAGGATGGATCCAGCAAGGCAAACAGGCATTGCTATTCCAAAGGCGTCCTGTCTGGACGACGGCTACTGTCGGAGCGGCGTGTTCATGGCCCCTCTCTATCTCGTGACATTTTCTCTCCTGCTTACGTTCTAATAACTATGCATTACTGTGCTCCAATCCCCTGCTGATCACAGGGCTTTCATCAACCCGTTTGTAGCTCCAAAAGCTTCTTCCTGGCAATGCCATTTATGTTAACGAGAACACAATGCATACATGATCAGGGTTAATTAAGCCTGGGAAGAACCTTTTGTGTCGCGTGGACTTTCCAGAAGACGTCCCTTCATCTGTCTGCGAGCATATACAATATCAAGCCCACTAAGTTTATTTCAGTTATCCCAAGTTTTTAATTGCATGCTAATAAGATTGACCCGGGTTCATGATGTGAAACAACAGTGCTCTTCCCACACCTCAGCTCAGCTCTCATCGAGAAGTCGAAGAAAATATGTTTTATTATTCAGAGCACGACGGCGAGATGCCTTTTTAAACGCTCTCAAGACAAGCGAAACTTGGTGTGAATTGCAAGTGCCAATTAGTCATCTGCCATTGGCTTGGGTCCGGTCCACTTTATTCTGTCTCGTTCTCTTTTCTCCCCCTCCATCCTTCCATCCAAGCCCATGAGTCTCTCGCCCTGATCACGGGAAGTCTGGATCCTCATCCACAGGGAGTCCTTCCATCCCACCTTGCATCCCTCCCTCTATCCCTCCATCTTGACTCAGGTCAAAATCTGGCTCTCCTTCCCACTCATCCATCCCTCCATTCATCCCTCCCTTCCTCCCTCTCTCTACCCCTCCATCCACCAATCCATCCATCCCTCTCCTCCTTCCTCTCTCTCTCTCCATCCGTCCATCCATCCTTCCCCTCCTCCACCCTCCCTCTCCCTCCATCCATCCGTCCATCCATCCTTCCCCTCCTCCATCCTCCCTCTCCCTCCATCCGTCCATCCATCCTTCCCCTCCTCCTCCACCCTCCCTCTCCCTCCCTCCATCCATCCATCCCTCCCACCCTTGTTCCCCTCCAGCCACCTGTCGGAGGTGGCCTGCTCTCCTCTCCAACCCCACCATCAGGACGTCTTCCTCTCCCACGGGTCTGTTCTGGGGGAGAGCCACAGCGCCCGGAGAGACTGCACGTGAAAGCGTTCAGCCGCACATCACCCAGCCTCTCAGACCTGTCACTACAGGGCCATCTGGGTCGTCTGGCGGCATGTCCAGTTGTTTTGCCATCGCAGCAACTCCTCTGAGCTCTCCTGTTGGTTCCGATGGGTAAACGAAAGTCTCGAAGCTCCGCACGGAGGCACGGTCATTAGGATATCAACCTCTGTATTCACACGGAGGTCCCACTGCTGTGTATAGCAATGATACTATTAACTGTAGACTTGTTCAAGCATTAATATCAGGGCTCTGGGGCTTGTTATGGGAATGATGTATTGATCCCTGTCGCACATCCACTTCTCTGCTCACTAGTCTCCGTTAACACCCCGAGAAGGCCGGGAAATAATTGTGAGGGGGAGAGGGGGGCTTGGTGTGGGGGTGTGGGTGTGGGGTGGGAGCAGGGGGGGAGGGAGGGAGAAGGCCAGGCCTGACATGCAGAAGAACATTAATCCCCATGTTGAATATTTCACAGAGGACCGATGGATACGAAGCAGCAATAACATTGTGAGCGCCGCCGCGGCTGTACAGGATATTGATCCACTTTCATTTGCCGCAATTTGTCTTCTCTCTGCCAAATTTTGGCATTCATCTATTTCCCTAAGGCGCGTTCACCTTTTCTTCTGTGGTGCATCATACAGCGGGAGGAGGCTTCCGGAGGTGATGTCACATCCTCTAACTCCCTTCCTGTGAGACAGAGAGACCAGATTAAAACCTGCTTGGCCTAAGACATCACTGTGTGGGTAGCAGTGTGGCAAGCATATACACGCAATTCCATACCAATCATGACCAGCCTGTAACCAGGTGAGTTACACGAGTTCACCAAATCACACGTTCGGTTTCTTTCCAATCTTTTAGAGTTCAGGTGTTTGTGTGTCTTTGTTGTCTGTGTCGTTTTAAAAACCAATTCTCTGTTTGGAGCGAGAGGAAAGCACTGTTAAAGTCGTTGTTTCTGTTGTGACTGAGGCCCCAAAAGAACATGTACACGCTGGAGGGAATTAAAAGTTTGAATAAACACTCCCTGACCTTTACCACAAAAAGCTTCAAGGTAGATTTCTTGCAGAGCTTAGAAACGTGTTGTTGTCCCAGAGATACAAACTGGGCCTAATTACATATTCTGTTTTAAATGCCCCTGCATTATCACCTGCAGACCCCTACTCCTTATCACCCCACACCAGTCTCCTCTATAAATATTTCCCCCGAAATAAACTGCCGAAGAATACCAATTCAATGCCAGGGACCTTTTCGCCCTGGGCCCCTTGGGGGGGGGGGGGGGAATGTGAGGCAAGTCACAGGGTATTGGATTAACATTAAACAAATTAATTCAGCATCTGTTTTCTTTCATGTTCAGTGAGTTGTCATGCTTTTTATTATCACTGAGAACCCTGTACTCCGCGTTCTGCCATCTGCTTGACAACATGCTCTGCCTGAGCAGGAAAGTGGGAAGGTTCCGGCCATGGCTCATAGAAAGACCATTCGCTAAAACACCCCTTTAATCATTCGGCATCGACATGACAACAGCGAACGTGGGCTCCAAACACAGTTAGCATACATTAGCCAGGCTCATCCTCCCAACTGTTGTTCTGGAACATCAAGTTACAAGTAGTCGTGAGCTTTGGAAAATGCCCTTCAGATATATGGGTTGACGTACGATTTCAGATGCAGGAGGTCATTAAGCCAACTGTCAGTCCTGGCTCAAGGAGATGACTCACAAGAGCGTGTGGGCGTCAGCGTTGTGGCGCTGCCTTTGTGGGCCTCTTTCAAGAGGCTACCCTTCTGAGGACTCTCGAGTCCGCACGGCAATGCAAAGGACTGCCATTTTGTTAATGGACATTCTCTCTCAAGTGCGCATGTTATTAATCTTTCATCAAATTGAATGTCTACTCTACCTAGATGAGAGAAAAACCTGGTGCTTGATGGAACAAATTCTAAATCCAACCTTTATCTTCTCTTTAGTTCAGGTCGGGTGCAAGTGGCGGACTGCCGGTAATGTGGAGTGTTTGCAAACCATTAGAACACCTCAAGTTTAGCATAAAATTACATCTGTGTGCCCTCACGCTCCGCTGCAAACTCAGTGCTTCTCCCAGGGATGGAAAGTGCTTCAAAGTATCTCATGTGTACGCCCTTGAAGGGTGTTTTTAAAGAACAACAGGTTTTAACATACAGTATAGCATGACAATGTTCATTACACGGAAATATGGGCTATGGGCCATATGGACGTCCGTCAGCGGAAACGTTTGGTTTTCACTCACTGTTTACACAGTATTATGTCCAATCATGACATTGCATAACAACAAACACAAAACACAAAAAGTCTTCCAGCCTCTTCCTAAAAACTATTCCTGGCCCCTTGCCCCTTAGCCAGGCTTTGACATCTGCTATCTTCTCACAGCGAGGGAGATGAAATTAACCCCAAAATCAGAAGAAGAGAGAGTTTGACAGTCCTGCGATTGTAATCAAAGCTATTCCTGCTCCCCTGTGTGATTTAGATAGCACGCCAGCCACATCAAGCCATGGCTCCATCCATCAGCCAGCGTCCCCTCACCAGGCTCCCAGACTTCTCGGCAATGGCCTCCATCCATTCCTTGTTTTCCCTCAGACGGTTCCATTTAGATGTTGTCAAGATACACCCAGCGCCTTATATGTATTGTTTCAAAGAGATAGGCATGGGTGTGTTTGTGTGTGTGTGTGTGTGTGTGTGTGAGAGAGAGAGAGAGAGAGAGAGAGAGAGAGAGAGAGAGAGAGAGAGAGAGAGAGTGAGAGAGGGGGCATAGCATTTCTTCTTTTCTATCTTCCCTCTCTCTTTGTAAACGCTAAGCTCTCCTCTCTTCCCTGAAAAACAGGAACACAGTGTGTGTGTGTGTAACGAGCATGCTTGGTGTTGAAAGCTATGCACTATGTCTATTTGAGAGCATGAAGGGGAGTTAACAAGTCTTGCTTCACACAACGTGAATATTCTGCAGGTGCAACTTACCTATATAAAACCCAACACAACTGTCAGTGAATTCAGTGTAATTCATCCACAAATGACAACATCAATTCTGAACTAGAAATGTATGCCTACATTGTTTGAAGAAATCACACATTTTTATAGTACTTAATTGTCCAAAATAAGCACTAAAAAAGGGAATGCTAATGGAATTGCATGGAATGCAAGCGAAAAATATATTATAAAGAGAGATAAATGACAATGAAAATTGACGGATAAGGAAATGAAGAAGGAAATGAACCAATACATGCACAATCTAGATTCAGAAGTGTGCGGTAATACGAGTAAAAAATGATTTGACATTGATTCCAGTTCTAGGATGGAGTAGTCTTCTAAACGCTTTAGTTCGCCATTAAAGCAGTTCAGTTGGATTGGATCTACGCTGTCGACACGGGTGGGTAATTAAATGGCTTGTAAACAGAAATGGCAAGATGAGGGAAAAGATAGGAGAGGGAACATAATCCTTTAGTCTCTGAGCTACGGTGTCTGAAGTTATATTGAAAAACCTGTATACCAATACACACTATATATGTTTAGCTTGGCAACGGCTTCTCAGACGTAAACAAAAGATAGTTTGCGAGTGAGTGTCAGGTTCAACAGACGAGACCTCGGCGCACGGACAGACGGAGACGACAAGAGGATCGGGGTCCTCTGAGCTCTCCTGTTGGTTCCGATGGGTAAACGAAAGTCTCGAAGCTCCGCACGGAGGCACGGTCATTAGGATATCAACCTCTGTATTCACACGGAGGTCCCACTGCTGTGTATAGCAATGATACTATTAACTGTAGACTTGTTCAAGCATTAATATCAGGGCTCTGGGGCTTGTTATGGGAATGATGTATTGATCCCTGTCGCACATCCACTTCTCTGCTCACTAGTCTCCGTTAACACCCCGAGAAGGCCGGGAAATAATTGTGAGGGGGAGAGGGGGGCTTGGTGTGGGGGTGTGGGTGTGGGGTGGGAGCAGGGGGGGAGGGAGGGAGAAGGCCAGGCCTGACATGCAGAAGAACATTAATCCCCATGTTGAATATTTCACAGAGGACCGATGGATACGAAGCAGCAATAACATTGTGAGCGCCGCCGCGGCTGTACAGGATATTGATCCACTTTCATTTGCCGCAATTTGTCTTCTCTCTGCCAAATTTTGGCATTCATCTATTTCCCTAAGGCGCGTTCACCTTTTCTTCTGTGGTGCATCATACAGCGGGAGGAGGCTTCCGGAGGTGATGTCACATCCTCTAACTCCCTTCCTGTGAGACAGAGAGACCAGATTAAAACCTGCTTGGCCTAAGACATCACTGTGTGGGTAGCAGTGTGGCAAGCATATACACGCAATTCCATACCAATCATGACCAGCCTGTAACCAGGTGAGTTACACGAGTTCACCAAATCACACGTTCGGTTTCTTTCCAATCTTTTAGAGTTCAGGTGTTTGTGTGTCTTTGTTGTCTGTGTCGTTTTAAAAACCAATTCTCTGTTTGGAGCGAGAGGAAAGCACTGTTAAAGTCGTTGTTTCTGTTGTGACTGAGGCCCCAAAAGAACATGTACACGCTGGAGGGAATTAAAAGTTTGAATAAACACTCCCTGACCTTTACCACAAAAAGCTTCAAGGTAGATTTCTTGCAGAGCTTAGAAACGTGTTGTTGTCCCAGAGATACAAACTGGGCCTAATTACATATTCTGTTTTAAATGCCCCTGCATTATCACCTGCAGACCCCTACTCCTTATCACCCCACACCAGTCTCCTCTATAAATATTTCCCCCGAAATAAACTGCCGAAGAATACCAATTCAATGCCAGGGACCTTTTCGCCCTGGGCCCCTTGGGGGGGGGGGGGGGAATGTGAGGCAAGTCACAGGGTATTGGATTAACATTAAACAAATTAATTCAGCATCTGTTTTCTTTCATGTTCAGTGAGTTGTCATGCTTTTTATTATCACTGAGAACCCTGTACTCCGCGTTCTGCCATCTGCTTGACAACATGCTCTGCCTGAGCAGGAAAGTGGGAAGGTTCCGGCCATGGCTCATAGAAAGACCATTCGCTAAAACACCCCTTTAATCATTCGGCATCGACATGACAACAGCGAACGTGGGCTCCAAACACAGTTAGCATACATTAGCCAGGCTCATCCTCCCAACTGTTGTTCTGGAACATCAAGTTACAAGTAGTCGTGAGCTTTGGAAAATGCCCTTCAGATATATGGGTTGACGTACGATTTCAGATGCAGGAGGTCATTAAGCCAACTGTCAGTCCTGGCTCAAGGAGATGACTCACAAGAGCGTGTGGGCGTCAGCGTTGTGGCGCTGCCTTTGTGGGCCTCTTTCAAGAGGCTACCCTTCTGAGGACTCTCGAGTCCGCACGGCAATGCAAAGGACTGCCATTTTGTTAATGGACATTCTCTCTCAAGTGCGCATGTTATTAATCTTTCATCAAATTGAATGTCTACTCTACCTAGATGAGAGAAAAACCTGGTGCTTGATGGAACAAATTCTAAATCCAACCTTTATCTTCTCTTTAGTTCAGGTCGGGTGCAAGTGGCGGACTGCCGGTAATGTGGAGTGTTTGCAAACCATTAGAACACCTCAAGTTTAGCATAAAATTACATCTGTGTGCCCTCACGCTCCGCTGCAAACTCAGTGCTTCTCCCAGGGATGGAAAGTGCTTCAAAGTATCTCATGTGTACGCCCTTGAAGGGTGTTTTTAAAGAACAACAGGTTTTAACATACAGTATAGCATGACAATGTTCATTACACGGAAATATGGGCTATGGGCCATATGGACGTCCGTCAGCGGAAACGTTTGGTTTTCACTCACTGTTTACACAGTATTATGTCCAATCATGACATTGCATAACAACAAACACAAAACACAAAAAGTCTTCCAGCCTCTTCCTAAAAACTATTCCTGGCCCCTTGCCCCTTAGCCAGGCTTTGACATCTGCTATCTTCTCACAGCGAGGGAGATGAAATTAACCCCAAAATCAGAAGAAGAGAGAGTTTGACAGTCCTGCGATTGTAATCAAAGCTATTCCTGCTCCCCTGTGTGATTTAGATAGCACGCCAGCCACATCAAGCCATGGCTCCATCCATCAGCCAGCGTCCCCTCACCAGGCTCCCAGACTTCTCGGCAATGGCCTCCATCCATTCCTTGTTTTCCCTCAGACGGTTCCATTTAGATGTTGTCAAGATACACCCAGCGCCTTATATGTATTGTTTCAAAGAGATAGGCATGGGTGTGTTTGTGTGTGTGTGTGTGTGTGTGTGTGAGAGAGAGAGAGAGAGAGAGAGAGAGAGAGAGAGAGAGAGAGAGAGAGAGTGAGAGAGGGGGCATAGCATTTCTTCTTTTCTATCTTCCCTCTCTCTTTGTAAACGCTAAGCTCTCCTCTCTTCCCTGAAAAACAGGAACACAGTGTGTGTGTGTGTAACGAGCATGCTTGGTGTTGAAAGCTATGCACTATGTCTATTTGAGAGCATGAAGGGGAGTTAACAAGTCTTGCTTCACACAACGTGAATATTCTGCAGGTGCAACTTACCTATATAAAACCCAACACAACTGTCAGTGAATTCAGTGTAATTCATCCACAAATGACAACATCAATTCTGAACTAGAAATGTATGCCTACATTGTTTGAAGAAATCACACATTTTTATAGTACTTAATTGTCCAAAATAAGCACTAAAAAAGGGAATGCTAATGGAATTGCATGGAATGCAAGCGAAAAATATATTATAAAGAGAGATAAATGACAATGAAAATTGACGGATAAGGAAATGAAGAAGGAAATGAACCAATACATGCACAATCTAGATTCAGAAGTGTGCGGTAATACGAGTAAAAAATGATTTGACATTGATTCCAGTTCTAGGATGGAGTAGTCTTCTAAACGCTTTAGTTCGCCATTAAAGCAGTTCAGTTGGATTGGATCTACGCTGTCGACACGGGTGGGTAATTAAATGGCTTGTAAACAGAAATGGCAAGATGAGGGAAAAGATAGGAGAGGGAACATAATCCTTTAGTCTCTGAGCTACGGTGTCTGAAGTTATATTGAAAAACCTGTATACCAATACACACTATATATGTTTAGCTTGGCAACGGCTTCTCAGACGTAAACAAAAGATAGTTTGCGAGTGAGTGTCAGGTTCAACAGACGAGACCTCGGCGCACGGACAGACGGAGACGACAAGAGGATCGGGGTCCTCTGAGCTCTCCTGTTGGTTCCGATGGGTAAACGAAAGTCTCGAAGCTCCGCACGGAGGCACGGTCATTAGGATATCAACCTCTGTATTCACACGGAGGTCCCACTGCTGTGTATAGCAATGATACTATTAACTGTAGACTTGTTCAAGCATTAATATCAGGGCTCTGGGGCTTGTTATGGGAATGATGTATTGATCCCTGTCGCACATCCACTTCTCTGCTCACTAGTCTCCGTTAACACCCCGAGCACTAAAAAAGGGAATGCTAATGGAATTGCATGGAATGCAAGCGAAAAATATATTATAAAGAGAGATAAATGACAATGAAAATTGACGGATAAGGAAATGAAGAAGGAAATGAACCAATACATGCACAATCTAGATTCAGAAGTGTGCGGTAATATATATAATACGAGTAAAAAATGATTTGACATTGATTCCAGTTCTAGGATGGAGTAGTCTTCTAAACGCTTTAGTTCGCCATTAAAGCAGTTCAGTTGGATTGGATCTACGCTGTCGACACGGGTGGGTAATTAAATGGCTTGTAAACAGAAATGGCAAGATGAGGGAAAAGATAGGAGAGGGAACATAATCCTTTAGTCTCTGAGCTACGGTGTCTGAAGTTATATTGAAAAACCTGTATACCAATACACACTATATATGTTTAGCTTGGCAACGGCTTCTCAGACGTAAACAAAAGATAGTTTGCGAGTGAGTGTCAGGTTCAACAGACGAGACCTCGGCGCACGGACAGACGGAGACGACAAGAGGATCGGGGTCTGCACAGCTGAACGTAATTCATGAGTGGCATTCTGGGTAATTGAGGAGAAAGATACACTGCAAGGACGCGGATGCGGTAAAGTTATTACGCCGTGAATCTCAGAGCGAGAAATCAATTCAAACCGTGTATCGTAAAGGTCAAGTAAAAGGCCATGGCCAGAGTGAGCCAGAGGAAACTGAAAAAGTCTATCTTAAACTGATCTGGGAGAGCAGGTTTGAGGCCAAGGTCAAGGATACTGGATTTGTCATCATCTTGGGAAACCTGCAACAGGAATATGACTTGTTGACCTTCACATCTCAATTCATAGAGGAGACTGCAGCTGAGACTGCTCAAACACGCCCACAAACCAAATGCTCTATCGGGCCTTCTCAGCTTTGTAACGCACACACGACCAACAAACAGCTTCTAGAAAAGAACACACGGCTTCTTCCACACGCAGCGAGGCAAACGTTTCAGTGAGAGAGAGAGAGTTTGCGGCTTTTGATGTTATCTGGGCGTACGGTACGGGTCGTCAGCGACCAGGCGCGCAGCGGTGAGCGGGGGGGTTAGAGGGCGGACAGATGGAATTCATTATCCTTGAGCAGGTTTGGGTTCTGGCAGGAGGGCAGGCTCTAGATAGGGCTGGACGTGCTTCCCACTCACCTCAGACCGGCGGAGACCCGCTTTCCAGCACCTCATGATGAATAGGGTCACTTAGCCAAGCAGGCAGCTGATTAGCAAAACAGCTGGCATCCCAGTGGCTCGGAAGATGAGGTTGAGGTACACAGGATTGTTGCATTTATATTTCATTGCCTGATCACCACTTGGTCTGTTGGAACATTTTCGTGCGGTTTTGGAATGTGCTGAGTGCCGTTCAGATCCCGAAAGGAAGACCTTGGTCTTAGCCCCAATCCGGAGATGTAGCCTATTACAACGTAGGATGGAGATTATTGTTCTGCTTGTTGTAATGGCTGCGTGTGTGGCTTTGTAACACATCATGTTGCCAAGCGTGGCCATGGGATGCACACACGATGGGTTGGCAGACTGGGGGGTTCTCAATCCTTGTCACCCATTCGTCTCTCATTCTCTTCTCCTCTCCTCCCCTATTCCTCTCCTCCTTTCATCCTCTCCTTCTCTCCTCTGCTTCTCCATGCCTAACAATAGCAGAGACGGTGGGTGAGCGCTGCTCGAACTGTGCGCTGCTAGTTTCTCGTAGGCTGAATATAAAGCTGTCTGTTCTCCAAAACAATAGTTCTTTGTTGGTTGCTAAATGTGTCTTTTCACCATTTCAATAACTTGCCCCCCTTGGATTGTAATCACACTGTCTATATCCTGAAAAATATGGTAAAAAGAGAGTGGGAAGGATGTGAGTATGACACACTGTTTGCTTGAGCTAGACAAACAAAAGCATATACAAAATCATTCACGTATTAAAGAGGAATAATGACTGTTACAGCCTTGAGACGGACACATGGAAGGAGCCAGAACAATACCCTTTTGGGGCTTACTTGGCCTGTTGTAATTTCATGTTTAATTAACCTCGCCAACATTGCTGTGGGTCGTTACTTCACAATTGCCGCTTTTAGGTAAGCCATGCCGTTCTCTTCAGTTGAGGAATGTGTGACCTTTCATTCAGACACTTACAAAGAAAGCCACTTTATCGCTGTCCGACCATTGCCCTTTGCTTACCTGCGTGTGAAGCTCAACACAACTCTCCTTTAAGTCATAAAAAAAATGTGTCATCTGGCCAATCATTATGGCAGTAAATATCTGTGATGATTCACTGGGTGAGTGAGCAGCTGGAGGGGGGGGGGGGGGGGGGGGTTGTTGTATAACCACCAGCTGTTGTTCCGATTCTAACTCCCAATCAGGCTGATAGATCAGATATTTGTGGAGATAAATGATCGTTTTTCCCAACTGTAGGTATTAAGACAGGATCACAGATTGTTATCTGTGCCATTGTCTTTAATCATAAGTGGGTTTCAGTGCTACAAAGACAGGTATTGAACAAATCATTCTATTCCCCTTCCAATTAACACTATCTGCTGAGGCCTTTGATCAGACTCGCTCCTTGGTAGATGACAATCGTCACAACAAAAGGATTTTGTGGAACGCTTTTCTTTGTGAGATAACAAGGGGAGAAAATGGATGAAAATGCAAGAATAGCACAGGCACGACAGAAGCCAGTATCCTGCCATGGAAGTGGAAACTTGACGGTGAGGGATGGAGGGGGAGATGCCGGTCTGGCGCGTGGTGAGAGGGGTGGGGGCATTTAATAACTGTGAAAAAAACGGTCCTTCAAGCAAGTCCAATCTTTAATTATGGCGCATGATAGGAAACGGGAGTCCGACTGATATCACTTTGGCAACCTTGATACAAATCATTGTCTGATGGAGCAAATGGAACATTTAAGAGACACCGGAGAGAGAGAGAGAGAGAGAGAGAGAGAGAGAGAGAGAGAGAGAGAGAGAGAGAGAGAGAGTGGGGGGGGCGGGGGATCTTTGAATGGCCAGAGATGAATGGGAGAGAGAAGTGGAGTTGGGTGGTGGGGGGCAGAGGGCAGGGGGAGGGGGTTATAGCAGTCGAGGAAGGGGAGTATTTCAAGACCAGTGATTCGAAAATTAATTGAGACGTGGTAGCGAATTGAGCGTTAGAGGACAGGAAGCAGCCAGTGAGGTGCTTATGCCTATCTCCTCCTTTTGATTTAGGGCCCTCTAAGCATGTAATATACCACGACAAACTCATCTCAGCCAAGGTATATATACGACAGAAGCCAATTTACGTTTTAACTTTCAATGATTCTTCCCCATCCCTCATGGAGATAATGCCTCGCTTCATTGGCGTCTGTAACTTACACAACGGTATGGATTTCACTCGGTCAGGGTGGGTACAGTATGTGTTGTGTGTGAGAAAGTGAGAAATAGATTGAGAGAGAAAGAGAGGGAGGGAGGGAACAAGGTTGAGACGGACAGAAAAAGAGATTTGAAAGAGAAAGAGAAAGAGAAAAAGGCTGCATATGCACAAACACAAACATAAAGTAGTGCTTACTCTTTTTGAAAGATGCAAACACAAACACCTTTCCAGATCTGTGCACACATCCCTCCTCAGGGGCTTGAGGGGAACAGAGAGAGTGTCACAATAGTGCTCCCATTGGAATATCTGAAGGGGGGAACCTTCATAAGAATAACTACTCTTAATCGGTTCCTATTACCGTAAGCACATTCCTGGGGGGAGGGGTTATCAGCATACACCTTTCAAGAGGAGTAAATAATACATGGTCTGGCTTTGTTTGAACTGTTTGGCTGTACAAGATTCTTATATACAGTCAACACAAACGCCATAAACCTTCTAAGATTAGTAATTCAATGAATTATTTACAGTCGTATAAGTGACGAGAATGGATCTCCCATGGACCCATTTGTGACCACGGTGATCGGATGCAGGAGGCAAGCATGAACCACGTTGCAGTGTGTCCTCGTTTTCTCATCCTCATTGAATGCAGCCAGAACAATTTAGGAGACAGTTCACAACACCATGCAGTGAGTCTGAACAAGCTGCTCGTTCTACCTCAAATGTCAGACGTCAGTGATGAGGAATGAGGGTTTACACCCTATGCTACCACGAGGCGCACCTCCTCTAACCTGAACTCCACCCACAGTTTCCCCATTCAAATGATGTGCTTTGGAGGGATGAAGAGAGTTAAGTCATACTCAAAATAATTAGGTCACGTCTCGATTTGAAGCACCTAATTGAAAGTCCACAGACATTAAATAACTACAGTATTATTAATTACTATCAACTAACAAATTATCCATTGGTTAGTGTGAACGCTGGAGGATAGTTCATTGAATATTCACTAAGAACTAGCTGAGGATCATGAAAGGCCTCCTGAAAAATACTTTTCCTGATTGTTAATGGAAGGTAGGTCTTGCCTGCCCCCTGTTGGATGAAAGCACACGAGGCAAAGTGCAGGGAATCAGAGAAATAACACTGACATTACAGAGACAGCCTAATACCACCAATTATGAGAAACAGCAACAACTAAAAGTGGATCAGTTAGTATGTTAACAATTCATGGATTTATTTTCCAGTGAGCTGTTTTGATGGCTGAGTTTATTTGTC
This sequence comes from Osmerus mordax, assembly GCF_038355195.1. Classification (NCBI taxonomy): domain Eukaryota; kingdom Metazoa; phylum Chordata; class Actinopteri; order Osmeriformes; family Osmeridae; genus Osmerus; species Osmerus mordax. The sequence goes on from NC_090055.1 coordinate 18,657,664, forward strand.
TATGTTGACATCTTGTGGCGGTGAAAAAAAGACAAAGGACCAAGGGAGTTCATTTTCTACAGGTCCTGTGCCTGACCCTATCAGTGAAACACACCTGCATCATTCCAGCAGGGCTACCAGTCACCTGAACAATCAATCATCTGCCAAAACACACAGAACTAGGCAGAGACCCAGTATTATCTGTTTGTTTAGTGGGTAGTGACTACATGGCTTTGGCTTTTGTTCGTTCCGCACATGCCTCTTATTAGCTTGGCATGTTCCAACACATTCCAACTGCCACTGGCCTATCTGGTTCAGGACACAAATGGGTGTATCTCACCTCCTCTTAACCTTTACCCTTGACCCACAGAAAGGGGTGGTCGCTCCATCTTCTTTGAACATATTAATATATATATTTTTAAGTAAAGGATTTTTTATTTTTATTGATTCAGCTGACCCATTTATCCAACGCAAGACACATTTGAATCTGTGCCCTGTTGATGTGCAGTAAAATTGCCTACCCCTGTACAATAACCACCCCTTGCAACAAAGGTTGCATTTCAACAAATGTACTCTTGTACAGATGACTCAAACACCAGATAATAAGTTAACACTCACTTATTTACTTAAATATCACAGAATATGAATACAGTCATTGTCACACATTACAGGCATGTTTAACAGGCAAGAAATTCAGTTTCTTCTCACCAGAATCAGCTTCAGAATACACAAGTGAGTCTTGTTATCATTTGGAAACCAGTCTAATATGACAGTAGGGTCCGTGCAAGACAGTGAAATTCAGTTTTGTTACCAGCTGTAGGTTTCACATAAAGCTCAGAGTACAGTTAATTGTACGGTTGTTCTTACTTAGTGTAATAAGGCTGTAATTAAGGCTGTGTTGTAATTGTATTGATACACTGAGTTAGAAATAACTTTATGGCAACTTTTAAATACATTGTGTGGCATTACTGCTGTAGAACTGATCCATTTGACAGTGTAACGTCTTATTAATAAAGTTATTTTAATCAATAATTGTGATAAATTACAGCGTTACTAGACATGAAAAAGAGCAATTTGATGTTAAGTGTGTTACCCAGTTAACCATAAAGTAACCATAAAGGCTACACCCTTTTTCTAGACGTGCTTCTCACCCAGTATGACATCATCAGTCTAACGCTAGCCATCTTTAGCAGTCGGTGCTGACGAACGACATGACTGAATCATATACATACGGTGGTGTGCAAATGCTATTGGTGCCTTCCTCATTCAATCAGTGCCGGCCAATGAGCACGCGTGGGTGACCCTGTCCTTCACGTCTCTTTGAGTGACATCATCAGCTAGCTGTGCCTGTCATTTAACAACAAAAGGTGTCACCTAACCTAAGAGAAAGAAGAGTGACCATTATCTGATGGCCTCCCAAACCCCCCAGTGTTGGTGTACAAAGTTGAGAAGAGCTGAACCGTGCACAACAGGCAGAGGTTCCACTGCCCGGAGGGCCCTCACTGCCTGGTATGCACTGGTGGGGATCTAAGACCACAAGGCAGTTCATCTCGTTTCACTTCTCTTGATGGACTTTTCATGGCCACTATGTAACAATTGGCGCTGATGCACATTTTTCATGCATCAGTGCTAATGTTTCGCAGAGCTATTCATATTTGAGTGTTCCGCAGTAAACAGAGCATTCCAACTTCAACCTAGAGTGGGTTCCAAGGGGAGGGCACCTGGGGAGGACTACAGTGACCAAATCAAAGAGAAATGCGAGGCCAGGTATTCAAACAGTGCACACTTTGAAACACACCAACATCAAACTAACCAAGACATGCTTCAAGGCACATACATCCCCAAACACACGTACACACACACATACATACACACATACACAGACATACAATCGAACAGGTAATCACCATATTCAGACAGCCTGTTCGGTGCATGATGTCAAGTCAATGAACAATCAGTGACTGAACAACATGCCAAAAGGCATTGACATCATGGGGTGTGAAAGGCAAAAGCTGAGAGTTCCAGCCCTTTGAGTACAAAAGAAACATTATCACACAAAAACACGGAGACATCATAGCAAATCCTGGACAACAAATCTAATCTGTTTTTGCCCCTACCAGCCGAATTCCGAGTGCCAGCCTCATTCTGTCTATCTATCCCCTTTCAAAAGGAGGGTTTCAGATAAGAGGTCAGAGGTTTGGTTTGCAAATGAGGTGCTCTGTTTCCCCAGCTCGGGGCTGACGTTTGACAGGGTGCCCTGGCCACGGGCCTCGATCAAACTGACAACGTTACAGCTTCGAGGCCAAAAGACAAGCGTTGGAGCCCGAGGGAATAATGAAGGGAAACACTACACTACAGTGTTTGACAGCTGTGGGGGGAAAGAGCCAATCGATTGCAGCTTGCGGAGAAGTTTACCAGAGCTGGATAATCACAGAACTCAAACAAACTGGTTAAATTCAGGCACTACAATTTCATTGGGGAATCTAATTGCCTTCAAAATCAAATAGTGGTAATAGTCCTTACAGCCTGATTGGTGGTTCTGTCGGTTCTTTCAGCATACATTAAGAGTTTATTGCATGCTTGGTGATGTCACTAAGTCCTTCCAGAGCGGCCATGATGAGTGATTTCACAGTGAAGGGTGGAAATACAGACGACAGATTAACCAAGGAGAATTCTGGGACCATCGTTAAACTTCCTCTCTGAAGTGCAAAAAAACTTTTGGGAGTGTAACAATCAGTGCTGTACAAATACCGACACTGTTCAGTCAAAACACGCTCTGTAAGTTGCCAGGTAAATGTAGTTTGGCAAGCCACACGAACAATCAAAAAAAAAAAGATAAGTTGAAGTTAAAGATAAAGTCACTGTTATCATACACTGATATCTTTGAACGACACAAGTGACTGGGTTCTTTTGGTAAGGAATCTTGTCGTCAAACCGATCCGAGCCACGCATGACCTTTCGCCCGTCCTCCGCTCCTACTCCACCTTCTCGGTGAGTGTGGCGCGGACGCGCTTGCGCACGTAGAAAGCGGTGAGGGCGCAGCAGCACGCCGTGAAGATGAACAGCGCCACCGCGTCGTGAGCCAGGTCGCCGTGGAGACTCTCGTACAAGGGCCTGCGCGCAAAGTAGTCGATGCGGACCGCCTCGATCTGAACCAGGGTGCACAGCACCAGGAACACGTGGAAGATCTGGTGGCCCTGGCCGAAGAAGTCGCACCTGCCCTGGAGCCAGCGCTCGGGGTGCGGGCAGGCGAAGAAGTAGGCGCTGATCAGGAAGAAGAGGACCTGGTAGCGGTGGTAGGCCACGGCCGGGTCGGAGCAGCCCTTCTGGTAGCAGCTGTGGATGCGGTGGAGCACGGGGCTGATGTCCAGACAGTAGGCCAGGCCCGAGGGCACCACCTGGAACAGCTTGTGGGCGAACTTGGGCAGCCCCGGACTGGCGTACTTACCGTAGCAGCAGCCGAAACAAGACAGCCAGGCCAGGAACGCAGAGGCGGGCAGGAAGACGCCTTGCACCCGGCTGTGCCACTCCTCCTCGATGACGTAGTAGAAATGCACCAGGGCGCTGCCGTACTGGTAGGTGGCCACGCCCACGTAGTCCAGGAAGTAGAAGGTGTAGTGGGAGAGCTCGGACTTGGCGGAGAGCAGGTGGGCGAGGGCGCTGCACGACAAGTAGGTGAAGGCGGAGAGCAGGACGATGAACAGGGGCTGGGCGTGGGGGTCTCGGAGGAAGTCCACCGTCTCGGAGATCTCCCGGCACTTCACCAGGATGATGAGGGCGGCCAGGAGGTGCGTCCACACGTTGAGGGCCTCGTTGTGCCTCTGGAAGAGCGTGAGGAAGTAGTACCTCCAGCTGTGGTCCGGCTGGCGGTAGCCGCCGAGGATGTGCTGCTCGCGGAACACCCAGGGGACGTCGGACGCCTTGACGGTGCACGGCAGCGTGGGGAAGGCCGACTCCAACAGCCGAGGGATCTGTCGCAGCTGCTGGGCGTTGAAGTAGAGTCGACCGATCTGCTCCATCACCACTGTCGCCATGGTAAACTGGGGTGGTGTACAGGGGAGAGAGAGACATAGAATGAGCCCTGACAGTCAATATCTATCTGGCCTTGAACTGTCATTTGTAGTAGTCTGTGTGGATTTATCATCTAATATGCATTAGGGCACCTCATTTTGCTTTATAAAGCTTTGATGCCATTGAAAAGGAAATTATTATGAAATGGACTGGTATTTGCTACTGAGTAACCTGATTCTACAGGCACAGCAATCATACTGTAATGTTAATAATGTGAATAGGTTGAATGAGAGTGCACAGCAAAACCAAAACAATCAGGGCTCCACAAAAGCATGAATAATGAATGACAGTTCTGTATTAGCTTCTAAAGCAGTAGGCTGCAAGGGGTTCGGGTCTATAGGAGACTGTAGCACAATTGTCTCAACTTGGCATTACCGGATCCTGAAAACCAAGATCAGCAACATTATTTTAAACCAGGAATTCGCTGTCAATGGTATGAAGAGCGATCAACAAATTAACCTCAACGAATTGAGCTGCTTCCATAACCAGAAACGTGAAGATAGCGATGAATGGGGACATTACGTAACATCTCTCCACCCAGTCTCCACATACCGTCCACACCCTCCGGTTTACAGTCGTTGCTCGCTGTTCAATAAAATATTCATAAGCGGGGAAAAAAGAACGTCGAATATTATAGACTGTAGCCTACATGTCTACGATCCATAGCCTATATTTTAGAATGGGAGGTAGATAGCATAACTATTAGCCTACAAATCGTCAGGCTTGGTTGGCTGTTGAATCGATATCCGTCCCGTCACCATGATTTAATGAGTTTGGTATTAAAAAAATAAGCCGTGAGAAAGCAGTAGGATTTTAGCAATGAAAATGTGATCATCAGTCGAAGCCGACACATGGTTTCGAAACGGAGACGTGGTGTAAAGAAATGCGAGCGTGATGAAAAGTCCTCTCATTCTATTTAAATTCCATATGAGAAAGAGACATGTCATTTCACAGAAGAAACGACAATTCCATAATGTGCCGACTGCAGTCTTGGCATTCATACAGTACCCATATTTAGCGAGTAGTCTAGGATACCAAATGTTCACGCAAATAGATTATAATTTGAGATGAACCTACCTGTAGATTTAAAATCTGTACCAGCACCCAAAGAAAATCTCTCTATATTTTGTTTAAAAGATTCCAAACTAGGCTTATATATCTACGAAATATAAGCATTGTCTGATGAAATACAAATGTGAAATTTTACAGTGTAGCCTACTCTCATGCGGGAGGCGCGCCTGTCGGCTTTGACCCGGCGACGAAGGATTCACTAGCAAACGACAAACGTAATACTTAACCAATCAGCAGTTAGATTTGGTACCGTTGCGATGCCCTCGCATAAGAAATTGACCAATAGTATTGCATGATCCCGGTCAACTGTGAAATACAATCGCCTACACGGTAAGGAATCCACTCCCACGTAAATTCCCGATGCTTTCTCGAAACTGTAACTATGGAGTTGAGAAGGCATAAAGGTTAAGCAGGTGGTATATCATTCTTACATTACCAAACGAACATTGTCGCTTACAGTTTTTCTCAATTGTTTATACACAAATACTGGTACTTGAGACACAATGACCACAACATGTAACTCATGCACCAACCCCATGAACCAATTGTGCTAAACTACAAGCACAATTCCTGCTTTACACTCAAATTGCAGTTCTAACACACACTTTTTTCAAAACACTACACACAATTCTCTGCATTTGGCACAATTTTCATGAAGAAAATCTTTTGTTTTCACAAAGAACACACTGCCATTCAAAAACGCACACTGACTCATCGCATGGGCAAACACCTGTCACACAGTTTTACAATTAGCAATCAGAGCTTTAGAATAAAAGGGCAACAGGTGACCTTTTCTGTTTTTGAGCAATGGATGCCAACATTGGAAACAGAGGCAGAGGAGTGAGAGTAAGAGGAGGAGGACAGGGAGGACGAGGATGAGGAAGGCCAAGGACCATAATCTCTGATGAGATCCGAGCCGCTTTGGTTGACCATGTAGTCAACCATGGTCTAACAATGAGGGAGGCTCGGCAAAGAGTACAGCCAAATTTGAGCAGGTACACTGTAGCATCCATCATCGGGACTTTCCGAAATGAGAATAGGTAAGAAATCTACTCTCACTACAAAATTGCAGTAGGCCTACGGCATATAAATACAGTACTCAATGAGTACAGTAGTACAGTATTGCCTGTGGACTGTTCTGTTGTACTGTAAAAATAAAGTATTTTTCAAGTATTTGGAAAATGTATTCCTACACAGTATTCCTACACAGTATTTACAGTATTTTACTATTTGTTTGGCAGAACTGAAAGATTACCAACACAAGGTGGTCGGGAACGCCTTCTGTCTCTTGAACAGGAAACTGAAATCATGAACATGGTCCTAGAAAATAACGCCATGAAATTACGGCAAATACAAAGAAAAATTATAATAATGTAACTGTATACATTATACAGTAAATTATTATGTTGTTTTGTATGTAAACCACTGTATGTGCAACTTTGTGTTGGTTGGGATGTACACTGTGTACATATATGTAAAATATATTTGTTACCGTGTATTTCTGTGTTCTGAGTATAAAAACAATATTCTCAAATATTGTATGTATGTACAATATCAATTATGTATGTACTGTCTGTAGTAAATGTAACACTGAACAAAAAAAGGCCTAACTCACTATGATGAATGAAGAATAAGTGTTTTCCATTCATCATAGTGTTTTACATTGAGCACATCAGTGTTCAAATGGTTCTTATAAATGTCTATTCATATGATGGTTTGTGTTTGTCATTTGAAAACAAAATACCATTTTGATTTTGCAGGAGAAGTGAGGGGTTTTGCCCATTGTGTGTGTGTTTTTTTGATTTGTGTGTAGAGTTCTGAGAGTATGAGGTATGCATTCAGAAAATGTGTGTAACCAATCGAGAAAAACTGTAAACATGAAGGTGGAGGTAGCCTACTCACCGGTAGGCAACTGTCACAGTCTCGTCTGAATCAAGCTCCACGATTGGAAAACAATTATCTACAAAAAATGGCGCAGAGCACAAACTCAAACGGTAAAACGTTTGAGATGCTAGCACTACTCAGCTCCTACACAAGCAAAACACTGAAAATGTTTCGACTAGGCTACTAGTGCATGGATTTGCGTACTGTTTTACTTAAATTGGCAATCATAAAGATTAACCTACCTGAAGTTACGTTTGTCACTTTGCCTATAGTGATGGGCAGCAATATAGACTACTGGATGTCCCATTTTACTCTTATCGCTGTATATTTGAATATAATTGTTCAGGAGTTCATACTTGGCCTTGCATTGAAACCTTTCTGTGTCATTGGCCTGTAAGTTTATCAGCATGGAGTTCATTGTGTTGCAACTAGTTTTATCTCTGTCTTCCCAGTGTGGGATGAAAAGTGACAGTGTCTTTGTGGTAGAACACTGTGAGCATGTCGGTGAAAGAGCTTCATTGTACGCTTGACCCAGCCCAGAGTACATGTTCCCACATATCTGGCAGCCTCACAGCTTCACGTGTGTGTTTCTCCATGACGTGATCTGAGACAAGATGAGACAGGTTCTAGACGATCTGTAGGACATTAGTACCAGGACAACGTGAACATGCAGCATTTAGATCAATACTACAAACAGGAAGAACTTTAGACTGGATAATGGCACCAGAGATTTGACTGAGGGGACGGTTCTATTTACATGAGTACAGAACCTCAACGGAGGGAAACTCTTAGCTTTATCAGTCTCATGTCCCCTGGTTCTCAGAAAACAGAGACAGATTTAGCCGAAGGACAGGTTTAGCAAGGCGGTGAGAGAGGCTAAACGACTGTACACTAAAACACCAGTTCTCTGCTAACGACTCTGTCTGGAGAGGGCTCAGGCAGATTACCAACGACAAGCCCAGAGCTCTCCACCCCACTAACGACTCTTGCCTGGCCAACGACCTGAACGAGTTCTACTGCAGATTTGAAAGACAATTGGACTGTCCTGATCTACCCCCTCCCACCCAAGAGCCCCCCCCCCCCCCCCCCCCCCACCACCACAGTGACGACTCTCTCCATTCAGGAGAGTGAAGTTAACAGACTTTTCAAGAGGCAGAATCCCCGCACACAGCTGCGAAGGACTCTGTCTCTCCTGCCACCCTTAAGCGCTGCGCTGATCAGCTGCCTTCGGTGTTCACCAACATCTTCAACACCCCCTTGGAGACATGCCATGTGCCTCTCAGTCCTCATCATCCCTGTGCCCAAAAAGCCAAGGCCAACAGGACATAATTACATTACATTTATGCATTTAGCAGACGCTTTTATGCAAAGCGACTTCCAAGAGCGAGCTTTACAAAAGAGCATAGGTCACTGATCATAACAACGAGATAGCCCCAAACATTGCGAGCAGCCAAAACATGAAGCATACATTGTGGAAAACCAAATAAGTGCCAAAGGGAAGAACCAGTGAGACAAGTTACAATTGAACAACATGAAACTTCACAGCAAGTACAAGAATTTCAAACCGTTACAACTAACCATCAAGAGCAACAAGTGTCTCAATACGAGTCATTGTGATCCTGGAGGAAACTAACATCAGGTCCAGCCAAGCATTCCTAAGTGCCGTTGTACTCCCGGAACAAGTGCGTCTTGAGCCTTTTCTTGAAGGTGGGGAGACAGTCAGTGTCCCTGATGGAGGTGGGGAGTTGATTCCACCATTGGGGGGCCAGACAGGAGAAGAGCTTGTGTTGGGACCGGGCGCTCTTGAGCGGTGGGACCACCAGACGGTTGTCAGAAGAAGACCGTAGGTAGCGGGGGGGGGGGGGGGGGGTGTAAGGCTGGAGAAGAGACTTGATGTAGTCGGGTGCAGTCCCGTTCACCGCTCGAAAGGTCAGTACCAGAGTCTTGAATCTGATACGGGCTGTGATAGGAAGCCAGTGGAGGGAGATGAGGAGCGGGGTAACATGGAAGCGTCTGGGTAGATTGAAGACCAGACGGGCCGCAGCGTTCTCATTCCTCTGGAGAGGGCGGGTTGCGCATGCTTGGAGACCGGCGAGCAGCGAGTTGCAGTAGTCCAACTTTGAGAGGACAAGTGTTTGGACTAGCAGCTGGTTGGAATGCTAAGACAGGTATCTCCTGATCTTCCGGATGTTGCAGAGGGTGAATCTACACGACCGGGAGACCGCAGCAATGTGGGCTCCCTCACCAAGAAAGCACAACAGAGGATGTACTTCCTGCGGCAGCTGAAGAAATTCAACCTTCCAAGGACAATGATGGTGCACTTCTACACAGCCATCACTAAGTCCATCCTCACCTCCTCCATCACCATCTGGTGCGCTGCTGCCACTGCCAAGGACAAGAGCAGACTGCAGCGTATCATCCGCACTGCTGAGAAGGTGCCTTCTCACTGCCTACCCTCCATCAGGACCAAAACCTCACGCCATAAAAACTGTTTCTTTTCATCTGCTACTGGCTTCTTCAACAAGGCCAAGGACTCCCACTGACATTTAACTAATATCTATTTTAAGTCCATCCGACACCTATTGCACTACGCACAAGCCACCTTGATGTCATTTGCACTATGCTGCCCATTCATATTCATATTTTTATATACACTTTAAATTGTTTTAATTTTTTGATTGTTTAGTTCTTAGAATTAGACTATTGTACTTTTTTACTTTTAATTTAAGATATACGTATATGTTTATTGTTTGCACCTTCCTGCCACAGTAAATTCCGTGTTTGTGTAAACCTACATGGCGAATAAACCACATTTTGATTCTGATGTCTGTAAAATACATTGTTTTTTGGGAGAGTTGTAAAACCAGAGATGGATCAGAACTTGCCCAGGACCTTGACCCCAGTCAAAAGGAGCACTTGTGGAGTCGGGATGAGGCTGCGAGGGTTCTCAGCTGTGGTTGCTCTACCGCAGGCCCACGGTGGGGGCCCGGGAGGCCCACGGTGGGGGCCCGGGATGCCCACGGTGGGGGCCCGGGAGGTCCACTGTGGGGGCCCGGGAGGTCCACGGTGGGGGCCCGGGAGGTCCACTGTGGGGGCCCGGGAGGCCCACGGTGGGGGCCCGGGAGGCCCACGGTGGGGGCCCGGGAGGCCCACTGTGGGGGCCCGGGAGGCCCACGGTGGCGGCCCGGGAGGCCCACTTTGGGGGCTCGGGAGGCCCTCTGTGGGGGCCCGGGAGGCCCACGGTGGGGGCCCGGGAGGCCCACTTTGGGGGCCCGGGAGGCCCACGGTGGGGGCCCGGGAGGCCCACTTTGGGGGCCCGGGAGGCCCACGGTGGGGGCCCGGGAGGCCCACGGTGGGGGCCCGGGAGCAGAGCGACTGGGTTCCATGGTACCAGAGAGATAAGAAGTTGATCGTCCATTTGCTCTGCGAGGCTGACAAAGAGCGCTCTGTGTGGCGCACCAGTCAGCATACTGATGCTGGCTCTCCTCGGTACAGGGAGTGTCTGACAATCTATGCAAACTTCTGTCCAGCGCAGGTAATGGTTCTGGGACTGAGTCGTTACAATTTGAAAAAAACATGTGTCCGTTTCCTTCAGTTCTCATGCAGAACTGTCCTTCACAGTTTTTTGGACACAAAACTCACAACTGATGATCAAAATGCACATTTTTCAAAACGCTAACACAATTTTCAATTGCTTGGATACAATACACTATAATCGACTATTCAAAATGACACAACTAAACATCACAGTATCACCATTTTAAAATGATATTCACACATAACATCTGAAATGTCTGTAATTTCCTTACATTACAATGCTCTAACTGCTCTAATTGATACTACTGCTCAAAATGATAAGTTACTGTTTCATTACTCTTAAAGCATAGTTTTATAGAAACTGACAAAAAATACTCCAAGTTTAGAACATGAAAGTTTCAGTATAACGAGATCCTTTGACACCAATTACTATGAAACATGAACAATTTGGACAAACCATCATGTTTTCAGATTTGAAAACCAGCAGCACCTGTAGGTATTCAGTAGCCTGGTCCTAACCAGACTCTCGTACATTTCATTTGTACAGAGAGTCTGGAAGACAGGGTTGATGGAAATGTAGGACAGTAATCAATCCTTTGTTTTGCTTTGTTTGTTTTTTGAGCCAGGTGAGGAACACTGCAGTACGTGTTTTACTTACTGTAGCATAGTTTTCTTTTGTAGATAATTGTGTTTGCTTTGATACCAAAAAAACAAAGAAATGTTGTTTACATTGTCATTTACATTGTAATTTAGCAGACGCTCTTATCCAGAGCGACTTACAGTAAGTACAGGGACATTCCCCCCGAGGCAAGTAGGGTGAAGTGCCTTGCCCAAGGACACAACATAATTTTGCACTGTCGGGAATCGAACCAACAGCCTTCTGATTAATAGCCCGACTCCCTAACCACTCAGCCATCTGTTGTAATTTGGTTGTATTTCATCAATACATTTCAGATTTTCCTCAATGATTCAACTATCTGTAGTAGTCCATTTACAGTTTTTTACAATCACTTTGACACAAATTTCAGAATCTTGATGTCCTTTTTCAAAACTCTAGATACAAAACTCTAAACAGTCATTACTTGTAACACACACTGTCACATTTTCAAAGCATAGCATTGTATGTTCATATCTTTATATCTTATAACTAACATATCTTTTTTTTTTTTAAGACACCTTGCGCATACAGAATCATTAGTTCAAAAAACGAATTTATCATGAAATACCATAGGAACATTCACTTAGATCATCCACACACAAGATACCCATAGTTTCACCATGTAGTTGTTTGTACAATCATGAAATATTGTACAACAAAATATGTGATACATGTTTCATAAGATACTACATCACCATAAATGGACCAAGAGAGATTACTACAGACAGTGGAATCATTGAGCAAAATATGAAATGTATTGATGAAATACAATCAAATTACAAAATGTCTTTGTTTTTTTTGTATCAAAGAAAACGTAATTAGCTACAAAAGAAAACTATGCTACAGTATGCAAAACATGTACTTCAGTGTTCCTCACCTGGCTCCAAAAACAAACAAACAAAGCAAAACAAAGGATTTGATTACTGTCCTACATTTCCATCAACCCTGTATTGTGGATTCGGCCACAAGTTTTCATCCACATTGCAAAAAATGTTTTTATTTGACAAACATCTCTGAAAGAATCTCTGGGCATGGTGAATCCAGGCCTGACACTGGTCTGCAGTGATGTAATTGCATGCCTCATCCATGGCCTGGAGAAGAGTAACTTGTTCACGAGGGTGCCTATCGTACACCTTCCACCTCCATGTGGAGAGAAATTCCTCAATAGGGTTGAGGAAGGGAGAGTATGGGGGCAAGTACAAGGCTGTGAATTGTGGATGGGCCTGAAACCATGCTTGCACCAATTGAGCATGGTGTCAATGGATCTTGTTATACTGAAACTTTCATGTTCTAAACTTGGAATATTGTTTACTAGTTTCCATAAAACTATGCATTAAGAGTAATGCAACAGTTACTTATCATTTTGAGCAGTAGTATCAATTGACAGTTAGATCATTGTAATGTAAGGAAATGACAGACATTTCAGATGTTATGTGTGAATTGCATTTTAAAATGGTGATACTTTGATGTTAAGTTGTGTCATTTTGAACAGATGATTATGGTTCAATGAACAAATGATCTAAGATGAACGTGTATTGTATCCAAGCAATTGAAAATTGTCTTAGCGTTTTGAAAAATGTGCATTTTGATCATCAGTTGTGAGTTTTGTGTCTAGAGTTTTGAAAAAGGACATCAAGGTTCTGAAATTAGTGTCAAAGTGATTGTAAAAAACTGTATGTTGATGTGGTATCTTATGAAACATGTATCACAGGTGTCTTTAAAGATATGAACATACAATGCTATGCTTTGAACATGTGACAGTCTGTGTTACAAGTAATGACTGTTTTGAGTTTTGTATCTAGAGTTTTGAAAAAGGACATCAAGGTTCTGAAATTTGTGTCCAAGTGATTGTAAAAAACTGTAATGAATTGTTAAGATTGTTGGTATTGGGGCGTCCTGGTGGCTCACTGGATAAGTGTGTACCATGTTGGCTGAGGCCTTATCGTAGAGGCCTGGGTTTGAGTCTGGTCCAGGGCCTTTTCTGGTAGTCTTGCCTTCTCTCTTCCTTACATTTCACTATGAAAAGTAACATCAATAAAGGCAGTAACAGGCAATAATAGTGGCAGAAATGCACCTCAAAATATATCTTCAAAACATTTGTGTATTGAAGTCTTGGTTGTCTGCAGAAATCTTAGTCATCAACCCAGTGCATGATCAGTAGAAAATAACGAAACGAACGTCCTCCACATATCTCTGTTCTGAAACACCACTAGATGTCAGCAGAGTCCACTCATTACGGTTTTTTCAGATTGCTTAAACACAATTTTGAAAACAGGGCTCACCAGACATAGCCTGGCTCTGCCCTCCTACGTACTTCCGCTCAATTTTATTTTTGCTTCTGTACATAGGTCTGGCCATGAGGTACGTAAGTCAGATTTTTCAGGTTGATTTTCTACCGGCGAATCAGCGAACAGAGGGAGTGGCTGAGAGCGATGACGTTGATGTCGTGCGCTAGTTTGTGTTGTAGTTCCGTAATGGCGGCGGAGAAAGATGCGAGCAAAGCCATTCGGTCCGTTGTGGCAACGCTGCCGAATATCCAACAGCTAAAGCCGGAGCAAGAACAAGTTTTGCTGAGTTTTGTTGGTGGCCTTGATGTTGTGGCCCTCCTCCCCACGGGGTTCGGGAAAAGTTAGATTTTCCAGCTACGGCAGGTAGCTCTGTTACAGTATTGGTGAAGGAATTGGCAAAGGCGAACGCTAGCGATTGGTTATGGCAGATCAGAGTGGCTCTGGGCAGTTACGTGCAGTTTGAGGGGGTACATCGTGCGTCCGGATTGCGTCCCGGGGGGGGGGGGGGGGGGGGGGAGCTACCACCTCCCGGAAATGAGTCTCTGCAGGTTGGGATGTCTGCAACACACAAGACCTGTACTGCACACTGATGAAAATATGTACTCTATTTCTCCACATTGAATACGTAAAGGTTGCATTTTGTGCAGAGGATCAGCATATTTCATATCAAATACTATAGTAGGCTACATACTGTAAACACAGCAAATACATTTGTGGAGACAAAAGAAAGCATACAGCAAATGAAATACAGTACATTGTTTCAATCATGGACTGCAGTGAATGGGTACAAAACAAATACTGATGCATATAGTAGGCTACATTTGACTGTACTGTACTGGAGACAGAAGAGATTAGTAGTTTTCACCTGTGCTATTGTCGAAATGTCCAAATTACTGTTGCAACAGTATATCTGCTGAGGTTGGGCTGAACTCTCTGTCCAGCCTCTCTCAATGTTGCCCCATGGTTTACAACATGGTCAACCAATGTTGCTCGAATTTCATTAGATAATGTAAATTTGGCCCTATTCCTCCACAGGCTCCCCCTCTCATCGTCACTCTCCCTTTCCCTCTTCCTGCAACATTGCCTTCCATTTTTGACGAGGACAGGTACACTGACCTGTTGCCTTTTTATACAGTGCTTACAACTGATTGGTATGTTTACAATTAAGCACGTTAGTGCTTGTACACCTGACGCCTGTGTTTGATCCATTCCATCCGTTCACATATGTGGCATTTTACAAGGCAGTGTCTTGAAAAGGCAATTAAGTGACATGATCTTATATTTCTGTGTCTAATGTAGAAAAGTGTGTTTAGTGATTTGCAAAACGCTGTGAAGTATTTTTCAAATAGTGTGAGGCCGAGAATGGGCTTCTAGTTGTGCAGATCTGGGCTGCTGTTTTGTTCCTTTAGTGTCAGGTTTCACTAACTGTGTGTTGTCTGACATTTTTGTGTCTAAGCAAGCGGAAAAAACTAACATCCAATTTCACACCCTGGTATAAACGTGCTGGTACCATCACAAGACCAAGCGACAGGATCCAAAACAGATTTGCTGCTCCTTTATTAAAGCATTTCGGTTGATGCCGTTTGCAGGTGATCGCTAACGCACAATGTCAGAAACACAAATAACTTGATCAGTCAGTGGCATAGCACTACTTGTGACAATGACCCAAACAAAATCCCCCAAAGAATGACTCTTAAAGAACAACTGCATCTTTATTGAGATCAATGAACAGCAGTTTTGACTTACGATGGGTACATATTAACTGGCATTATGCAATAGACGCTGTTAGGGACCTATGCACTGCAGTGGCATGCTTCCTCAAAGGTAGAAACACTGGCGATTACAAAGGTCAGAAGCTGCAAAGCACTCTACTCGTGGAGAAACGTTACTGGCGATAAACATCCAAAAACAACAACGATTAGCCTTGGGAAACCTAAACAAGTTGTGGCACACAACTAACAACAAATGACTGTGGCTGTGAACAAAAAATATATATTTTGACATGTACAAAAAAAAGTATATTCAAATGAAAGAGGAAAAGAAAAGTAACAAATCAGTTATCGCCTTCTTCTTTTGTTTCTTTGTTCTTTCGTACCTCCTCGAGCTTCTTATCCTGGAGAGAATCAAAACACAACAGACTTAAGTCCCGTCCACAGTACGTTACTTTAATACTGACATCCTCTGAACCTATCAAAGGGGCACGCCGCGTTTTAATCAACCATATCCTCGCACTCCCCTTTCGTGTCGATATTTGAACGGAGAGATAGTCGGGGCAAACGGTCGTTACCTTCTCCTTGAACTTCTCATTGAGCGCCGCCATCCTCGCCGTGCGGTTCTCCTTGTTGGCCTCCATCTTCTGGTTGAGCTTCTCCTCGGCCATCTTGCTGAAGTTGTTGTTCTCCTCCATGGCCTTCTGGAGCACCTCCTTCTCGTGCTCGCGCTTCTCAGCCAGGTGCTTCAGCACCTCCGCCTCGTGGTTCTGCCGGCGTCGGGACACACAAACAATGCGCAGTGAGCGGACGGGCGGGCGCGCGGCCGACAACTTGGCGAAAACGAGGTCAAGTAAGAATCCACTAAACCTGTTGCGTACGAGGCTCCTTCCCTCATACTTATCACTGTGTTTCTGCGGGGTACCTTGCGTCTTTCCTCCGCGGCCTCCAGCTTTCGCTGGATCTCCTCCAGGGACAACTCCTTCTTCTGCGGAGGGGTGAATGGGCTTTCCCCCTTGGGGTCTGACGGACTCAGGATGACCTCGAAGGCTTGGCCCGAAGCCCGCTTGTCCAACTCCTTCACCTGGATATCTGCAATCCATCACAAAATCTATCGTCTTAACATCCCAAGCTGAGCACTGAAGGTGTTAGTTCACAGGCGTAGCGGCAAACCGCACAGCTGTCAGTGGCCTCAGCGGATGCTTTCAAATCTGAAATACAAGTGCCTAGAGCACTCCATCCATCCGTAGAAGGCTACATGTCTGCATGGCTTCCACCTACCTCCAGAGGACGCCATTTCAGCAAATTTCTTTGGAGGGGTGAGCCTGGAAACAAATTCAGACAAAGCATTAAAAGAAACTGATAGTACCACAAGCCAGCAATAGAATTAGATATATCGCTATATAGGTTCATTTGTACATGAACCAGGAGATATTTAAGTTAGTATTGATATGTTTCAAAGAGGAGAAGGTGTGGTTGTTACTGCAATGCCCTGTCATGCCAACTGAATCAATAACGACATATACACACCAAACGACAGACGATGAAAATTAAGAATTGTTTCTACATTAAAATATTTAACTGAATAATTACTACCCCAAACTTAACTATATAAGTATTGTATACAGAAAACGTGCATTATACAAATTAAGGAGGTTATGTTAAAAATAGACAAGCGATGGGCGTTGACACCGAGTCATTCCCACCCAACCGTTTGACGAGGAAAACAATAGACCATCTTAAAATTGTGCCATGTCATACGCAAGTCTTTGTTCCATGTTCTGCGATTTCAGTGTACGGACGAGTGCAAGATAGATATACAAAGAACCAATATTGGTGATAATTTCATTATCAGTTCGTTATACATATTTGATTGAGCTGTCAACTATGCAATCGTGGCATACGATCCAAAAGATTATCATCTGTAAATGTGGAAATGGGTGTGTCGACTTCTATTAAATCCGACTGTAAACTGTCAAACCAGACAACAAAGATCAACAATCAGGGCACACGTCTGAACGGTTCTCATCGAGTGAAACGTTAACTATTGCAATAATACGAATCAAACACGAATGTCACAAATCATGCAGTCGAGAGACCGTAGACAAAAACCACCGCACCGACATCCATGGCCATCTATTCTGCCCTACCCACTCCGAGAATATTGATGCAAGTTGCATCTGTCTACCTTCCAGACAGATGGGGAAGAGACAAAAGACTTGGCGGCTGAGCTAGTTAGAGCCCCAGGGCGCAGTGACCACACCTGATGACATCTCAAAAGACCATCCTCACACAAAGGCACCCAGCACAATACTTGGTTAGCTAGCTATCACAAAAAGACTTCAGGTTAGATGAATGCATTGTAGTAGAGCTACAGTACTGCCGCGCCCAACATACCAGACAATAAGACTTGCACTAGTGTCTCAATGAACTTCGGTGTTCTGGGACGAAATTTATATGATTATATGACATTCATGTACAAATTTAGTATGTACAACATTCATTCAACATGTCTAACCTTTCACTAGGACAAAGCAGTTGCTAACCCCGTTAACGCTAGCTAATTACGTGCGGGGATAACGTTTTGCTAGACTGGCTAAAAATAGGCTTCGAAGACATCGAGCGAAAAAGACACCCAAATGACATAAGATAACAAGCCAGAGAGTTAGCTGAACCCAAAGTAACAATCCATATTGACATTTTGATTAAGTTGGTCGATAAACATGCATCTATCTGATATCACAAAGCTGACGTAATTTCGTTATTGTTAACACCAACCTATAGTAGGGTTTGGACTCGATGAGGTGTGGTTCTCCTCGGTGATGGATACGCGCTGAATGCTTCGCCTTCAGTCCGCTGCACAGTACTTCTGCCTCAGGACCACGACTATTCGCGCAAAGAAGGACTACAAAATCGACGTCACGTCTTGTTCTGAACTGCCATTGGTCTAACATAAACCTATCAAAACTCTGATTTAGCAAAACAAGAGCACGAGACATTTTCACCATTCTCGTTCTTTCGCCTTTGTTTACCGATGCATTTTCGGTCATCTTTATTGTAACATTTTGAACAGACAAATTTCATTGTGTTGATTATTCTACCCGACAACCCACCCGGTAATCATTGTATATGAAGGAAAGTCCCGCCATTACATTGTTATTTTTTAGATTTGTTCGTGTGATTGACCTGTTTCAGAGGGTAACATGTTTGACATCGGAGTTACGTAACATGAAGGTTTTTTTTTTTACTGGGGCTGTGATACAAAGTTGAACACATATATGATGCTCCTACATCCGGCACGTTTCTCCCTGCCCTAACAATTTAAACATGTTCTCTCATCCAACATATTCTCTCACCATATATTGAGCCACACTGAGCACAATCTATCCAGTGGATCTCAACCCTGGTCCTCATGTTTTAGATATTTCCCTGTTCCAACATGAATGGTCGTTACCAGGCTTCTGCATAACTAGATAACGACCCATTCATTTGAGACTGTTTGTGTGGCCAATTTCCACAGGCACTGTGTACTATAGTTATTACAAATTATATATATATTCTATAGTTCCAGTAACCTGCAAGTGTCTCACCGCAACACCGACTGCATCACGGGCACTGTGCACTAGTTTTCACAAAATCTTATTGTAAAATCAAATTGTCCCACTCCACTTCTCCTCGATTGACAATTATGATATTTTGTAAAAGTATGTTCATTGATCTGGTCTGGATTGGTGGTGCATGAAAGCAAACATATATTGAGCCATTAGAGGAGAATGCGGTTTTTACCACATCTCTGACTAGTGACTAAGTCAATTTTGGATGAAAGATTTAAGTGCTTTGTATTTTTAATGACCTGGACATTTCAACGTTAATTACAATACACTCCTGGGAGGCATTAAGACAATAGCTCCTAATGCACTGGTGTGCAATCTGGCCATCTCTTATCATCCTCAGTGGAATCAGTTGAGAAAGAGAAAGACTGTAAATTCGTAATCAAAGTATTTATCTTTTCATTTATTTGACTTGCTGTCCTCTTATGGGAAGTTATTTTAGGTGGAAGAGCTATAATTAGATGCAAACCAAAATAAACCTGTATGAACCAAAAAAAAAACGAAAAAAAAACAAAGAAATGTAGCTCTCAAAAACAGATTCAGTATATATATATTTAGATTTTAATCTATTTTTGAATGCTCAGGGGATTGACACAAACATGTATATTTTGCAGCCCTCTACAGTGTGCAGCATAGCTGTAAAAGGGGATGCATTTAAGAGTTATTCCGGCAAAAACACACTTTAAGACACACTGTCAGGGTTCCGGAGTCCTGACACTTTCAGTATCTCCTTCTCTTTCACCATTTCACTCTGGGATCTTATACAGCATTTCTTCTCAAACCCGAGAACAAACATTTCTTTGTTTTTGTAACGTTTTTTTCTTTTGTTCACCGCCGCGCAGCCGTTGCTGTAGTGGAAAACTACCAGCATCCCGTTGGAATGAGTGATGAAAGAGAGGCAATTGATCGAGACCTAAGCCGTAATCCTGGCAGCCTTCTCCGACCATACAATGGAGAGGCAGATATCAGCTGCCCAACCGTCACCCGGCAAAACTAACTCAGCCGCTCCAGGACAAAAGATCTGATTCTAACTCCCTAGGAGGAGTGAGAGGAAGACCCTCCCTGGGTGTTAGCAAGGGGTGGGAGGTGTGCAGAGCCGGGGCTGTCTGGGAAGTCTCTTTCCCCTTTAACAACCAGGCCTGTTTTCTGAAACCATTTGGGAGCCGAATCTCCCTACATTTCGAAAGATACAATGTGTTAATACTACCCCACTCCCTCCCACTATGTTAGAATTGTCTTTGTGTGCCTAACTGTAGTATTGTACACATTTCAAACATATGCTGCCTGTCCACGCGAGAGATGCAGGCCTGTGAGGGGGAGCCCAGGTGCAGGGGGAGCCCAGGAGCAGGGGGAGCCCAGGAGCAGGGGGAGCCCAGGAGCAGGGGGAGCCCAGGAGCAGGGACCGCAGTCAGGTCAGGTCAGCTGTACGGACGCCTTCTCTCCAGCCTCCAGACTCTCAGCTGGAGACAAGCGATACCTGGCATGTGTACCCGGTGGGTGACAATGGTTCTTCACAGCACGGGCCTTGCTGTTACAGGCACTTAGTGCCCCCCCTCCCCCATCCCCCGTTTCTTTGAATAAAACATGGCCGTTACATAAGGCGTTTCCCGGCAGTCTGAGAGCTCAGAGGGTTCTTTGGCTCATCTTTCAGACCGGCAACCTCATCTAGCTCTCTCCCAAATCTGTCTAGCTTCGCCACCTGTTCCAAAAAACGGTATGTCCAAAAACAGTACAGTCGTTGAACTGTACAGTGAACTTATTCCTATTAGTAGGAAGTATATTGGTATCAGTATTACATTTTTACTGTTGCCAGGGATACTATAAACATTATATTATCGGTGACTTGTGGCCAACGATGCTTCGTTTCTAGGAGACTAGACGGCTATTCATACAGCCCCTCCTCCTTCATCCCTCGCTTTCTTCAGTTCTCCTTCAGGCAGCCAGGCAGACTGGCACGTTCTGTGGCATGTGCTCAGACCAACCCGCCCAGCGCCCTCCCCCCCACCGCTCCTCTCCCTGGCATTCCCTCCTCCTCCTCCTCCCTACCCTGGCAGCCGTCCCCCCAATCTCCCACACCCACATGCCGCCCCCTTCCTCACGCCCACCTCGCGACCCCTTGTTTGTTGCATCGCTTTTTAATTGTCTGTAATCGATGAGTGATCATGGCTGACGCCGCCTCTTCTCCACACCAGACTCAGAACACTGTGGTGGAGGAAGATCGATGTGCAAATCTGGATTTTCATACTGGTTTGTGAGGGGGACTGCCACTGTATCACACTGTGGCTGTTCCATTTAATACCCTTGTCTGATGGAAAGGTCAGATTTCAGTTGACATTACTCACAGCGTGGTACTTTGTACCCTGAGGTGAATACAACACAGGCTGAATGATTTTCTACGGATCGTACTACCTAATTAAATAGAATAGATGAATCACAGTTCACACCACACAACACTCAGTTAGGTCTAATGTGATAGGGGTGTAACACAATGCACCACTGTGATCGAGATGCTATTCCCGTCATCCGTTTTGCTCAGTCTAGGCATGCTCTGTAAGACTGTGTTGTTACCATGGTAATTACGGCTTTTTATTTTTAGCTCAGGGTGACAGTGTTTGGAATGCATATCAAGCCCACCAGTACCACAGATTAAAAGATGCACATTTCTATTTCAACCTCCGACATTTCATCGAAAATGCATTCGTCCCAGTTGACGCGCTTCTTTGGAAAAAAACCCTCCTCTTGTCTCTGAGCTCAGGTCTGAATCTTGTGTGGTCAGCGCAACCAAGACAAACACCCGTTTGCATCACAGACTGAATCTCTCTCATCAGGCTCAGTAGCCATGGCAACACCAGAGACAGACAAAAAAAAAAATCAGATGGCGGTGACTGCACTGTCCCTTCGACTGGATCCAGGGGCGGGGTGGGGGGCGGGGTTAGGATTTGGGGTTTGTTATGGTTATTCGTTGCGGGCACAGATGGGGGACATTAAAAAGTATCTTACTGCGATTAAACACGCCTCTAATCTTAGCCACCAGATGCCAGTTTTCTGACCAGTCTACCCTGGGGTTAAGAATCAGACCACTGAAAGCTGGGGCACGGCTGGATGAAGGAAGCCAATGCTCATGACTTCATCACTCCCCTTTTTATGTTGAATATAATGCCTATTGACAGAGTAGGCTAATAGTATGACAACTGAAGAGAAGACGTGGCTATGGTGAATACTTTGAAAATAAAACAATGTGTGATCATTGTAACTTGTCAAGACAAATAAAGAATAAAGAAGGATTATTCTTTGTTCTCCAAGTTATAAATAACCCATGATAGTCGCGCCAGCAGTTTAGATCAAGAACATAACAACAGTTGGTCACTTATTTTCTCCCCACAGAAGAAGAGGCCTGTAGAGATCAGATGCGGACTGAAAGCAGTCATTTGTGTTCCTTTGCTGACAGACAAGAACTGACTGATGTTGACTCTGACAGAATAACAGGCTCCATGCTGGGCCAGGCTGGGCACACAGAACAGACAAAAGCAGCATCGGCCCTGGATTTCAATAGTCAGTGCAGTTTTCAATAGTCAGTGCAGTTTTCAATAGTCAGTGCAGTTTTCAAGAGTCAGTGCAGTTTTCAAGAGTCAGTGCAGTTTTCAAGAGTCAGTGCAGTTGTCTAGAGTCACTGCAGTTGTCAAGAGTCACTGCAGTTGTCTAGAGTCACTGCAGTTTTCAAGAGTCAGTGCAGTTGTCTAGAGTCACTGCAGTTGTCAAGAGTCACTGCAGTTGTCTAGAGTCACTGCAGTTGTCAAGAGTCACTGCAGTTGTCTAGAGTCACTGCAGTTGTCAAGAGTCACTGCAGTTGTCTAGAGTCACTGCTTGTTTCCCCAGGGTGGCTGGCGGGTCTGTGTCCAGCGCCTACCATGGCTGCAGGTCCAGATGCTGCTTGTCTACCCCCCCACTCCCCGTTGCAAGTGTTTTTGTAAATGTTGTTGTGCTTATGTGCTGAGGTTTTTGTCTGTTCCCACACTGTACTCCTCTAGGAGCATTGTCTGGGTGTTGCCTTTTTCTCTCCTCCTCTCTCCTCATGTTATGCTCATCCTGTCTACCCCCTTGTCATGTTTGTGTATTAGAAACTGCAAGTGGCAGCTCGGATCTAAGATGGATTCGAGAGACCGCAGATAGAGTACGGCTAGTTTGGTTTGTTAAACGTTTTAGATCAACACTTGTATTATTGTTTTTGTTGATTTTATGTAAAGCACTTTGAGCTGCAATTCTTGTATGAAAAGTGCTATATAAATAAAGTCTTACTTACTTACTTACTGCAGTTGTCAAGACTCACTGCAGTTGTCAAGAGTCACTGCAGTTTTCAATAGTCACTGCAGTTGTCTAAAGTGTCTGCAGTTGCCTAGAGTGTCTGCAGTTTTCAATAGTTACTGCAGTTGTCTAGAGTGTCTGCAGTTGTCAATAGTCACTGCAGTTGTCAAGACTCACTGCAGTTGTCAAGAGTCACTGCAGTTTTCAGTAGTCACTGCAGTTGTCTAGAGTCACTGCAATTCTAAATATTTCCCTATCCTGGACCCATAGTATAGGCCTACAGAACACTTTATAGAATACCGTTTTCCCAGAATGCAGGAATTTTAAGCTGAGTTTTAAGTTCATTACACCACAGAAGAATGTGTTGTTAACTACCCATCCAAATTCAAATGAAAAAAAACACAGACAAGTATGTTAAAATAGGCTTTGAAATCGTGAGAAATTCAGCAGTCTTCCCTGCCTGAAATTGGGGGGGGGCGTGTCGCCTGAAGGAGCTGAAGCTCCGCCCCCTCGCTGGATGGCGCAGCCTGTCTCAAGTACCTACGACCCAGATCATTTATTTGTTCAATGAGTGAAACATACAGATGCATATAAATGAAGCTTGTTCCCCTGAGCTGTAGCACAGGAGTAAAAATGGACACCAGAGACAGCAGACAGTGAGCTCTCCAACTAACTCATAGCAGAGATACCTCTGGAAAAGTTATCTAGTATAATTATAACAAGCACACAGAACTGAGGGATGAACTGCTGGCGGCGGTGGATGGTCCAGGTGCGACCGGAGGATGAACGGCCGGGAGGGCGATGCTCGGTACGGCTCCGCACTGCAAGAGAAGCCGCGTGTCCGCGAACCCCGTCTGTCTCTGGTCCATGTTAGAACTATCCGCTGTGAAATGGTCACTGCAGATGCGGCTGTTGGAGTATATCCGAAGCTTTCCATCAGCGTGGCTCTTCACAAAATCAATCCACCTATTTTTCCTTTCCTCATCACTATGGAAATTAAATAGCATTGCAGCGCAGCTGAAGTTCTTGCATCCAGGTAAGATGCAGTGGAGGGTGGAGGGAGACATCCTGATGCTAGCTAGCTAGCTGATGAAGGCTACAATAACAATACAGCAGGAGTCTTAACTGAAGTGGAGTTGGAGGACCTCTTATGCAAATGAGCTCCAGGCTTTTATACTGTTTCACCGGGTGAGAGGAGGAGCCATGCAGTGATCTGACGTAGATCGGTCAAAGTGACGTAGATTGGTCATTTTCTGGCTCCGCCTTACAAAACCTGAGCTGAAAACAGAAGAGAAACTGTTCTACGGTCTAACTCCACATTTCAGCGCGACAAAGTTTTCGCGCTTTGCACGTGCTTTCAGGAACTCATTTCACACGTATATAATGTACTGAGAAGCAAATCATGGAATTTACTTTACAGGATCTTTAAGGTTAGATGTAACTTGAATACTGTTTTCTACCGTTTTTTCAGGAAACAAATATGTCTTGCAAGCAGACAACATATTACTGCAGTTCAAAATGTGTAAGTTAAGCAAGATCAGAACGTGCAGAGAAAATGTCACCACCTGGTGGTATGTCAATGTACTGAGAAGATGAAAGTCTGATGACTGGTATAAACAAAATTAAGGAAATGTAAAACCTTATAACATATCTAACACATATATACTGAATGATAAAAATCAATTAAAGAGCGTAGAAAATAACGTATTTATTCAAAACATGTACAGTTACAATTGTTATATAAAATGCCAACACAGATATTGCACATATAACATCACAAAGACTACTGTGTTGTGGTATGAATGTGTGGTTTATCTGAGGGCATGGTTGCATTATCATTGTTATTACCATTAGTAGATGACAAGGTTATTATTAGGATAGAAATTACATAAATATACAGTTTCAACAGTAGAACATGATTCACTTAAAAACCTTCAGACCAATTTTGTTGTTTACTCTGAAGATGGCACAAAGTGAAACATGATTCACGAAATCCACAAGAAACAACAAATATGTCCTAATACTGTTACAGAACTTCCATGTATTTCCTCCATGTGGCCCATTTGGCTTACTGCATATCAACACATTTAGCAGCACGTTTAACATTGGCGTTGCCATCTACAGTCATTTGTGAAACCCCCTTAAACAAACTACATGATCGTGAAGCCTGTCATTGAAGGAGCTCATTACAGTAATAACAGCATGGGGATTAGGTTAGCAGTGCAGTGTCAATAATCCTGTCCCTGGATTGAGAGGTTGTCAATCAGGACATGATATTCATGGGATTAAGCTCTTAACGCTATAGCTTTTAGCAGACTGGGAGAAGGATTATGCTACATATTTGATGATCTCTGTTCATTGGGCGTGTAGTTCCTTTCTTTTGCGTCCATCTTGTCTTCCTTTATTAGAAAGCCATCTTACTTAGACCACAGTAACGCAAACACACCACACAGACACGCTCACAAACAAATCCGTATAACAATACCGTCACAAATCTGCCGGGTTGGCTGAAAAACCACAGCCTGCTTTTAATGATGTCATAGAAGCCTTCTTTGAGGGGGCAGGTATAATCAACTCCAGATCTCCCCTCGTTCTCATGTCTAATTCAATTCTCCTTCTTTTGCTATCTCCTAAGCAGGTTTAATTTTTCTTTGGTCTTTAAACGAGATTTCTCTATACCTACTATCTCACCTCGCCATCTCTCTTCTCAGTGTTGGATGCCGTTCCCACATCCTTCAAACCCATGACATGATGACTGGTGCCAGCCACCAGCTCGGAAAAGTGAACAGCCTCATCAAAGCAGTCTGTTGATTGTTGTCGTTGTCAAATCCATACCGGGCCAAACGTGTTGGCTCTGACTCGGAGAGAGCAGCATTCTGTCAGGCCCTGGTCGCTAGGACCCCCCCCTGCTCTCCGTCCCTCCAGGGGGAGTGGGCGGAGGGTCCTCTGTGCTCGGGGACTGGGCGCCTCCGGGCCCATCTGAAAAGGAGTTTCAGTCAGGATACTCACATGTTGATTTCACCATTTGTCTCAGCAAAAATAGGTTTGATTACAGGGGGAGTGGTTTTATCTGAGGGGAGAAAACTCCCTCTCGTGGAGCAGTTAGCGTAGCATGAGTACATACAGTCGTGGCCATAAGTTTTGGCAATGACAAATGTTGTGTTTTGCAAAGTTTGCGAGTTCAGTATTTAAAGAAACAATTTTCACATTTTTCTATAGAAAACTAATACAATAAGGCACATTTCATATTTTTTTAAGCTTTTTGGGGGAGAATTTTAAATATATGCAAATAGTCCCCTCTTTTACAGCAGTCAGTCTGCTCTAAAAATCCAATAAGAACGATAGAGTGATTTCACCTGGCTAGAACTAGTTCACACTTTCCCCTGTGCTGATGATATGACTTACTTATTAAATTATGTTCGCAGTCATTTTATGCCAAGGCCCAGCAAGCTTTGCAGACACAAAATGTATGTCGCTCCAAATACTTGTTACAATAACAAGGCAGGGAGCATGGATTAGAGATCCCCCCCGGTGTGCAGGAAGTCAAATCAAACTTACAGCCATTTGAACATGCAATGTCACGACAAACATGGCAGAGGATGCATGTGAGTTCAATTCGATGTGTGCAGAAGTGAGGTATATATACAGTTTGTCCACATGCTCACACGTCGTGGGAAAGCTGACCTGTCAGAGACAGCTCAGCCAGCTTGAGGGACATGTCTGTGGGATTGACCCCCACTGGGGAGCCCAGGATGTCCGGCAGGGCGTTTCGACGACCAGATCGGTCGGATAAGGAAAAGTCCAACACGGGCACTTCGGTCATCTCAATGTTCCACAGCAGACTGGAGAAAGCAGCACGACAGAAGTGGAGTTGGATGAGCAGAAATGGGTGAAAGATGAAGCTATGAAAGATTAGAGAAGCCGGACGTTCGGTGGAGCAGATGATAGGGAGAGGAAAATGAGGATTATTGCAGATTGGAAACGTTTCGATGTTTTTACTACCTTTGACATCCACTAGAGAGTGCTAAAATGAAGCATTTCATTGATTCCTCGCATTGTTTCTCCTCTGTGAAATGTGAAAATTGTTACATAACCACTCCATCTTGACAATCGCTCTTTTTCTTTCAAGGAACCAGGCAACCAGGCACCTGTACTAACTGTGCTACACTATTCATGTCAAATCACTGATGTAATGTAGCCATACAGTTCAATCAGTTTGTCAAGATAACCCCCACATACAATACAGTATCTACTCGCCTTACACAGTCACACCCCTCCATCTCCATCACCATAGCAACCCCAAGGAGCTTAGCATAGAAACAGGTGGACAGAAATACAATGGCAATGAATGTGTTTCAAGCAGTTAACCAACCCCCAGATATTGTTAAGCAATGTAAAAAACACGAGCACACACACACACACGTGCACGCACACACACACAGTTTCTGAGCCTCTTGTTTGTTCATCCTGCTTCCAGTGAGTCTATATATAATGTATGAGACCGGAGAGGATTAACAAGTGATGGGAGGCTGACGGCAGACCTCCAGCCCCCCAGCCCCCGTGCGCCCCCGTGCGCCCCCAAGCACAGTCTTTCTACTCCTTCCTCGGAGGCTTTGCTCGACTGTTTCTCTTCTCAGCCGGTGGACAGAAGCTCCTTCCCCGAACGCTTCGTTATTCTCAAGAACAGTATCTGTCGATATACAATGGGAATGAAATCGACTGCGAGGCCAAACAGCGGCCGACGATGGACAGACGGAGTTTGTAACTATTCTCTCGATGCGTTTTCTAGCACATCGCCAGCATCAGCACCAGCTCAACTGCAGACTTCATCAGAAAGAGTTACGCAAGAGATGAGGAATGGGAGAAGTTCAGGGTGACATTGTAAATAAACAGACACAGCCATGCCTTGAGGCTGTTACCTGCTACATACGTATGGCCCTGCATGGCCAGCACATGACTGTCCTCCAATGAAATCACTGCTGGAGTCCATTCAAATTCAGCTCCATCAGTTAAGAATTGAAACGCACAGAACAATTCCTTATCTGCAGTTATGGAAAACTTTGATCGCTGATCAATTGAAATTTGGAGGAAAAGTAATTTTTACAATGTTGCTTTTGAGCTCAATTTGAATTGATCCAACTGTCACACAAATCTGGGTGTTAGGTACATGACACCAGCCCTCAGGGCTTGTGTTAAATCCCATAGGTCAATCAGATTAATTAATGTTAAAATCCAACTGTATAATATATGATGACAGTCAGCTCTCCACTATTTATAAGGCTATTACACTTGAACCAAACTATGAACTACAAGTTTTTGTGTCACATAATTTGACATGTAGGCTCCTTGGCGTCAAAAACAGTACCCTGTCAAATTGAGCCTTACATCTTTAGTTTGCATTTTGCTCAAGAATAACATGCCCAAGACTATTCTTCAATGTAACGTGTTTCCCAGGTTCCTTCATTAGGACTTGACAGGCCGCGTTTCTCAGTTATTACTGTTTTGACTGCTGCTGCTGCTACAAAAAAATACATTGACTGACATTATGCTGACTACACACACATGCGGTTTCAATAACCCCAAGCATTTCATACGAATGTAAAATGTCAAAACCAAAACATTTCAAAGGGTGGTCATATTGAGTTCAATTTAGGTTAGCCTATAGAAAATAAAGCCTTCATGAGCATGTAATCCCCGTCGTTTCTGTGTATGAAGCAACATGTAAAAACATGCTGAGACTCACCATATAATTAATCAACACCGAAAAGACAGCACCGTTAGATTATGATAATCCCGCGTTCATTTCTGTTATGAAATCTAACATACAACTGTGCCGGTAATTTCACAATACCGAGGCGTTTGGAAACCCGGTTATCTTAGCTGCTTCAGTTGATGTGAAATAGAGCGTATTGTTACCAGAGAGAGGACAGTACCACAGTAAAACATGCGGGGGTGTTTACATTGTAACCATAAACAGTTCCTCAAAAAAAAAAAAAAAAAGAAACATCGGGATGCTCTACTCTAACTTGGACGAAAATATTTTACTGTGCTGTATCTATTTAAGATTGTGCATGCTGTCAGTTGGTGCACCGGCTTCTGTCCGTGATTCATAAAGATTCATCAACCATTCAAGTGATTTCAAATTTGTGTGGAAAAACTATGAAAGGCTTTAATAAGACATGCTCATGAGTCCTGATCAGTCCAGTGTAACAAAGAAAAATAGAAAAGTAATGTTTTCCCCTAACTTGAAAATCTGGTCTGATTAACTGACAGGGACTTATGTGCGCTATCCAGAGTGCTGGTGCTGAAGGAAAACATCAACACCGACATACGCGACCGGGGATATGTTCCACGTTTTTTAACTGTAAACTCAGATGTAATACTATTCAATGAATATACCTACTAAGTAAGATAACAGATCAGCTAGAACTGTAAAAACGTAACAAGCCGAGAAACACTAGAAAACGAGAAGAGAACGCTAGGGGGCGTGACAGAATCCGTCTTCTTCCGCATTCTCCATTGTAGTCTATGACCTGGTTAGCCAGACAACGGCTGGACTCTGGCTGAGAACGTCGACTTCTAACTGTTTGGTTTCAACCTATCGATATAAAAATGGGGGCTTGTATGGCCTTATGCTCGTTAGCCAGCTGCGTAAGTACCAGGGATTGACTTGCATGTTATGGTCAACTTGTTGTTTAAAGCTAGGAAGCTACTTTACGTAGGTTAGTAGGCTAGTTTAGGCTACGTTAGCTGCTACTGTACTGTCTGTAGCCTTTTTTTAAACAAAAATAATAATTGTTGATAATGTAGTTTGGCCGTTGCGTATGCTAGACTAGTTATACAGCAAGTATTCATGCCCTATATCGGATTTACAATAGTAGCAAAGTCATGTATTGTGTTGGATTAATTATTATCTGGCAACATTGAAGGAAGTATTCGTCACACTATTTATTTGCATCTCAGCTCAGATACATATAACTAGATGTGTTATTCTTGGGACTCGAGCAAGAAGGGAATGGGAAGAGATTATTCATTTATTATCTTTTATTACGTTTAATGGGTAGCTACTTCAAAAATGGTTCAGAGACGATTAATTGAACAATAAATTAGATTTGAAAATCAAGCAGAGTGGGTTTTACTGTTGTCACAAGATTATTTGCCTAGCTTACAATTAAGTTACTCATAATTACTGTCTTTTCAATCAAAAGGGACAAAGGTCAGTTAGTTAGTTTACTAGTTTCTTTATTATATTACCTGCTTCTTCTCTGCTTACTTTACAAACTAGCTTGAAGCTTATGAAACTGCAGTCTGTCATGAGGTAGCCTATTTTTGCCAATTGAGAATGTGAAGGCAAAAAAAAAACAGTTTGAAATTCTGATTGTTGCATATTAATGTTGGATTGGAATGTCTTGAATTGTCTGTGAGAAAGCAAGGCATATGGTCACAGACTGAGTGGGGCTTAATGACAAGTGGGACAGGTGACCATTTGGGATGGTCATCTCCTGGGGTTTGATGACCCTGTGACTTGGAGAGAGACCCACAAAGGTGTGTACATTAGGATATGGTGAGATCTTATCTACTGGGAAGAGTTAATTTGTGGGTTTCATGTTGGTCACTAGCTGTCCAAGTGATTCATATTGTCTGAGACCAGATACAAATTCCAGGGTACTCCTTTAAATATCGAAGCTGAAGATAGGTTAGTCATCAGAACTTGTGAGACACTGTTTGAGCATGCGCTACTTCTGATCCCATCTGATTCATGGCCCCATAGTTTTGTGTTATGGTCTTGTGTTTGTGTGTCAAAGATCATGGTTATGTTGGTGTAATGGTTGTTCTGTTTAATAACTAAGAGTATGAATGACATTTAACCAGTTTAAAGATCGATTCTGTCAAACTTCCACTGCAAGAAAAAGCAATGTTATCTTTTTCTTTATTTCTGCTCCGCATTGCTCCACGGCACATGGTATACTAAACTCAAAGTAAACCTTTTTACATGTATTTGCCAAGGAAGTCCCAGTGAGATGCAAGATCTCTTTTACACCTTTTTACCTGGCCAAGATAACGACATCAACAACAAAATATCAACCCAATTTAACTCCTCCCCCTCTGTCCTCCCTGCTAGGCTTCCTGTCTGTGTGGTTCGGCTCCATGCCTCCTCTGTGGGTGCTGCCCCTCCTCAAACAACTCCACCGTCACCAAACTGGTGTTCTCCTTCTTCCTCCTGCTGGGCACTCTGGTGTCCATCATCATGATCCTCCCGGGCATGGAGACCCAGCTCCAGAAAGTGAGTAATCCTCCCTGCCTCTCCCCCCACATCTCACTCTTCCCCTGGGCCTGCCTTGCACTGCAGCAGGGCTGGCCAACCCGGTTCTTGGAGGTGACTCTTTCTCCAATTTCTGGAGTCTGGTGTCGTGCGTTTGACTTTTAATTCCTAATCCGCACCCTGATACCAGATACACCTGGTTCTAAGAACAAGCTGCATCCTGTTTGTCACAACTGGGGTTGGAGTGTAAACTTTGGAGTGAACAACCCTGACGTTTGAAGCATTTTTCTTGTCTCTTCTATTATTATTTGTAGAACTTGATCTGTTATTATTACATCTGAATGGCTTTCTGGTAGCATTGCATGATCCCACAACGCCCCCTTTCTGCGACCGTGTGTGTCAAATGACGATCTTCTCAAGTCACTGATCTTCGGTGTTTCCGTGTCGCCTGCAGATCCCCGGTTTCTGTCAGGGCGGGAGCACCATACCGGGCATCGAGAACCACGTCAACTGTGACGCCATCGTGGGCTTCAAGTCTGTGTACCGCATGTGCTTCGCCATGACCTGCTTCTTCTTCCTGTTCTCCGTGATCATGGTGCGCGTGCGCAGCAGCAGAGACCCGCGAGCCGTCGTTCAGAATGGGTGAGTACACCAGGGGCTTCCTCCCTGGTGGTTCACCGGGTGAGTGCGCGTGTCATGCAGGCTGAGGCTTGATCGCAGAGGCCCGGGGTTCAACCTGACCTGGGCCCTTTGCTGCAGGTCATCCGCTCTCTCTCTCCTCTGCCGTTCCTGTCACACTTACCTGGAACTGTCCTTTGAGGATAAAATGCAAAAAATTCTATCAAACAAAGAAAATACAAAAAGTAAAAAAAAAAAAAAGAAAAGAAAATCTGGCCTGTTACTGTACTGGGAATGGGTTTAGCTCAGTGGTATAGTAGATCAAGAGTTCCCCCTCTACGTCACTTTGATAACGGAGTCTGCTATGTAAACATGAATATTCTCAATGATCATGACTGTTTGTCATGTATAATAGTATCCACAGTAGCTTGCTATGTCAGACTGTGTCGGCGTGTGATTAAACTTGTGTTTGTTCCCCAGGTTCTGGTTTTTCAAGTTTCTGATCCTGGTCGGGATCACAGTGGGGGCGTTCTTCATTCCTGACGGAACCTTCCACACTGGTACTGTGCTCTTCTGGCTGTCCAGGCCTTGTTTGTATTTGACATCACTTCCTGTCAGCATCATTTCCTGTTGACCATCGGGTTCCTGTATAGATCTGTCTCTCTTGTCTTCCTTCCTCTCCAGTGTGGTTTTACTTTGGTGTGGTGGGGTCTTTCCTCTTCATCATCATTCAGCTCATCCTCCTCATCGACTTTGCCCATTCCTGGAACAAGGTGTGGGTGGGAAATGCTGAAGAAGGCAATAAGAACTGCTGGTTTGCTGGTGAGGTATTTTCTCATAACGTACAAGCAACGGACATTTGAACCCGCAACATTCTGCATTTGCAGTCAGATGCTCCACCACTGAGCTATGAGATGAGACGAGATTACATATGATATGAGATGAGACAATATGATACAATAGTGACTTTATAGCCAGACAAGGTCTGACATTTGTCTTGCGTGACAGTAGCATGTTCATTCACAATTATTATACACCCTTTAGTCATGGGCACAGCCATTTCTGAGCTTGTTTCAGACTGTGTCTGTGTGTAGGAGTCAGGTGGCTGAGTGGTTAGGGAATCGGGCTAGTAATAATGCCTAATGACGTTGTGTCCTTGGGCAAGGCACTTCACCCTACTTGCCTCAGGGGAATGTCCCTGTACTTACTGTAAGTCGCTCTGGATAAGAGCGTCTGCTAAATGACTAAATGTAATGTAAATGTGTGTGTGTCAGGCCTGCTGTCGTTCACCATCCTGCACTACGCCCTGGCCTTCACGGCTGTGGTGCTGTTCTACGTGTACTACACCCAGCCCGACGGCTGCACAGAGCACAAGGTCTTCATCAGCCTCAACCTCATCTTCAGCGTCATCGTTTCCGTGGTGTCCGTCCTGCCCAGAGTACAGGTGCTGACACATCACTC